>NW_019943933.1:155911-164850 GCF_002910315.2 Salvelinus sp. IW2-2015
TTTGTGAGGATTTTAGATGACAAGCCAAATCTCTTCAGCCTTCTGAGTTTGAAGAGAAGCTGTTGCACATTCTTCACCACACTGTCTATGTGGATGGACCATTTCAGTTTGTCCATGATGTGTATGCTGAGGAACTAAAACTTTCCACCTTCTCCACTGCTGTCCCGTCAATGTGGATAGGGGGGTGCTCCCTCTGCTGTTTTCTGAAGTCCACGATCATCTCCTTTGTTTTGTTGACGTTGAGTGTGAGGTTATTTTCCTGACTCCACACTCCGAGGGCCCTCACCTCCTCCCTGTAGGCCGTCTTGTCGTTGTTGGTAATCAAAGCCTACCACTGTAGTGTCGTTCTGCAAATTTGATGATTGAGTTGGAGGTGTGCATGGCCACGCAGTCATGGGTGAACAGGGAGTACAGAAGGGGGCTGAGCACACACCTTGTGGGGCCCCAGTGTTGAGGATCATCGAAGTGGAGATGTTGTTTCCTACCTTCACCACCTGGGGTCGCCCGTCAGGAAGAAGGTGTTTAGTTTCGAAAGCAAGATGTCGGTGTCCGGACTGGGGTATCCAGTAGAAGACCAGTCTGGTCGGTGTCCGGGCTGGGGTATTCAGTAGAAAGACCAGTCGGTCGGTGTCCGGGCTGGGGTATCCAGTAGAAGACCAGTCTTGTCGGTGTCCGGGCTGGGGTATCAGTAGAAAGACCAGTCTGGTCGGTGTCCGGGCTGGGGTATCCAGTAGAAAGACCAGTCTGGTCGTGTTCCAGTCTGGGGTATCCAGTAGAAGACCAGTCTGGTCGGTGTCCGGGCTGGGTATCCAGTAGAAAGACCAGTCTGGTCGGTGTCCGCGGCTGGGGTATCCAGTAGAAAGACCAGTCTGGTCGGTGTCCGGGCTGGGGTATCCAGTAGAAAGACCAGTCTGGTCGGTGTCTGGGCTGGGGTATCCAGTAGAAAGACCAGTCTGGTCGGTGTCCAGGCTGGGGTATCCAGTAGAAGACCAGTCTGGTTGGTGTCCAGGCTGGGGTATCCAGTAGAAAGACCAGTCTGGTTGGTGTCCGGGCTGGGGTATCCAGTATAAAGACCAGTTGGTCGTTGTCCGGGCTGGGGTATCCAGTATAAAGACCAGTCTGGTCGGTGTCCGGGCTGGGGTATTCAGTAGAAAGACCAGTCTGGTCAGTGTCCGGGCTGGGGTATTCAGTAGAAAGACCAGTCTGGTCGGTGCCGGGCTGGGGTATTCAGTAGAAGACCAGTCTGGTCGGTGTCCAGGCTGGGGTATCCAGTAGAAGACCAGTCTGTCGGTGTCCGGGCTGGGGTATCCAGTAGAAAGACCAGTCTGGTCGGTGTCCGGGCTGGGGTATCCAGTAGAAAGACCAGTCTGGTCGGTGTCCGGGCTGGGGTATCCAGTAGAAAGACCAGTCTGGTCGGTGTCCGGGCTGGGGTATCCAGTAGAAAGACCAGTCTGTGGGTCCAGGCTGGGGTATCCAGTAGAAGACCAGTCTGGTTGGTGTCCAGGCTGGGGTATCCAGTAGAAAGACCAGTCTGGTTGGTGTCCGGGCGGGGTATCCAGTATAAGACCAGTCTGTCGTTGTCCGGGCGGGGTATCCAGTATAAAGACCAGTCTGGTCGGTGTCCGGGCTGGGGTATTCAGTAGAAAGACCAGTCTGGTCAGTGTCCGGGCTGGGGTATTCAGTAGAAAGACCAGTCTGGTCGGTGTCCGGGCTGGGGTATTCAGTAGAAAGACCAGTCTGGTCAGTGTCTGGGCTGGGGTATTTAGTAGCAAGACAAGTCTGGTCGGTGTCCGGGCTGGGGTATTCAGTAGAAGAACCAGTCTGGTCGGTGTCCGGGCTGGGGTATCCAGTAGAAAGACCAGTCTGGTCGGTGTCCGGCTGGGGTATCCAGTAGAAAGACCAGTCTGGTCGGTGTCCGGGCTGGGGTATCCAGTAGAAAGACCAGTCTGGTCGGTGTCCGGGCTGGGTATACAGTATAAGACCAGTCTGGTCGGTGTCCTGGCTGGGGTATCCAGTAGAAAGACAGTCTGGTCGGTGTCCGGGCTGGGGTATCCAGTAGAAAGACCAGTTGGTCGGTGTCCGGGCTGGGGTATCCATTAAAAGACCAGTCTGGTCGGTGTCCGGGCTGGGGTATACAGTATAAAGACCAGTCTGGTCGGTGTCCGGGCTGGGGTATACAGTATAAGACCAGTCTGGTCGGTGTCCGGGCTGGGTATACAGTATAAAGACCAGTCTGGTCGGTGTCTGGGCGGGGTATCCAGTATAAAGACCAGTCTGGTCGGTGTCGGGCTGGTATACGTATAAAGACCATTGGCGGTCCGGGCTGAGGTATACAGTAAAAGACCAGTCTGGTCGGTGCTGGGCTGGGGTATACAGTATAAAGACCAGTCTGGTCGGTGTCCGGGCTGGGGTATACAGTATAAAGACCAGTCTGGTCGGTGTCGGGCTGGGGTATCCAGTATAAAGACCAGTCTGGTCGGTGTCCGGGCTGAGGTATACAGATAAAGACCAGTCTCTTTTACAGATGCACAATTGAGAGCGTCCAGCCGAGCCCTACCACCGCCTGGTACGGCAACTGCACCGCCCATAACCACAGGGGTCTCCAGAGGGTGGTGCGGTCTGCACAACGCATCACTGGGGGCAAACTACCTGCCCTCCAGGACACCTACACCACCCGATGTCACAAGAAGGCCAAAAAGATCATCAAGGACAACAACCACCCAAGCCACTGCCTGTTCACCCCTCTATCATCCAGAAGGTGAGGTCAGTACAGGTGCATCAAAGCTGGGACCGAGAGACTAAAAAACAGCTTCTATCTCAAGGCCATCAGACTGTTAAACAGCCATTACTAACACAGAGAGGCTGCTGCCTACATACAGACTTGAAATCATTGGCTACTCTAACAAATGGATCACTAGTCACTTTATTAATGCCACTTTAATAATTATGTTTACATATCTTGCATTACTCATCCCATATGTATATACTGTATTTTATAATATCTATTGCATCTTGCCTATGCCGCTCGATCATTGCTCATCCATATATTTATATGTACATATTCTTATTCCATCCCTTTCCTTAGATTTGTGTGTATTAGGTAGTTGTTGTGTACTTGTTTGATTACTTGTTAATATTGCTGCACTGTCGGTACTAGAAGCACAAGAATTTCGCTACACTCACAATAACATCTGCTAACCATGTGTATGTGACCAATACAATTTGATTTGATTTGATTTTAGACTAGACGTAACATAGTGAACGAAAATCTGGGACACTCAAATTAGTACAGCATATGTTTCGTTTGGAATGGTTACAGTACATAAAATGGAAGGTTACCAAATGCAAAAACAAAAGGAGGGTGGTTGGTCAGGGTGGATGGGTCTAGCAACCCAAATATTGCGTGTTTTACTCTCATCACAGACAACTTTAGCATTTTAACTAATTAACAACTTTGCAACTAATTACTACTTTTTCACTACCTTGCAACTACTTAGCATGTTAGCTAACCCTTCCCCTAACCTTAACTCCTAACCCCTAATCCCTAGCCAAGCTAATGTTAGCCACCTAGCTATCGTTAACATTAGCATTAGCCACCTATGTAGCTAACATATCCTATGAATTGTGGATGATGATGGACATACCAAACAAAACATCATACTAATTGGAGTGATTTTTGTTGACCTATCTTTCATTCACAGGAGGTTGGCGGCACCTTAATTGGGGAGGACGGGTTTGTGGAAATGGCTGGAGCTGAATAGGTGKAAAGGTATTAACAACATTAAACAAAAGGTTACCATGTGTTTGATGCCATTCCATTTATTCCATTCCAGCCATTATTACTCGCCTCAGCTGCCTCCGCTTTTTCCATCTACCCCTGAGTCCAGGGTGCAAACGGATTCACTATGCTATGCTATCATCTCACACGTAGACTATGCACTAACGCAGCACATTCGTCCAAATTACAAAGCAAGATTGCATACGACCATACACAGTAAGCACACATCCCCAACCCGCTCTCTCTGTCTCACACACCACACACACACACACACCACACACACACACACACACACACACACACACACACACACACACACACACACACACACACACACACACACACACACACACACACACACACACACACACCACACACACACACACACACACACACACACACTCATGTCAGGTCTTTCCAGCCACGGAACAAGTGACACTCACATGTGCTCCGCAGACAGTGGCGAGGTGCGCCTCCGTTTTGCTTGGAGAAGCAGAAAGCGATAGGAGCCAGGAGAATGGCAGCAGGGGAGGGGAGGAGAGAGGGTGGGAGAGAGGGGGGAGGGAGGGGAGAAATGCAGATGGAGGGAGTTGGAGGGGGTGCAATAAGAGGGTTGAGTGGTTCTAGTAAATATTTATATTGCATTATGATAGCCAAAGCGTGAGAGTGAAAGAGAGAGAGAGGCAGAGAGGGAGAGTTATAGAGCGACCACCCCTTTATTAATATTATTCCACACCGCTAAGTTTAGCATTCAACACGTGTCGCCAGTGATGGAGAGAGAGAGTGAGGGAGGGATAGAGAGAGAGGTTGATGGTTGCTAGGTGACCGGGCGCATATACTGAATTTTAACAAAAGAACAGGGAAAGGGGGAGAGAGAGGGAGGGAGAGAGGTAGAGAGAGATCGAAAAATTGAATACATGTAGAATATATATTTAGATATATATTTTCAGGGGGGAAACACGCAAACGGATACCTCAAAAGGGAAGGATGTGAAAAGAATGGAGGGACGAAGGGAGCGAGGGGGGAAAGGCTCATGAAAAACAGTAAGTGCATGTATTTTTCGAAGTGCGGAGATATTTTGTTCGTTTTTTTCTGTCTTCTAGTTATATTCATTGTGGTTAGGGGAGCGAAAGCCTGCTACGCGTCATTGAGACGGGAATAGGGGGTGCGGGTGTMGGCATCTGTAGAGCCGCTCATGATAGAAAGATGGATGGAGAGGTGGAAACGGCCGGCGCGCGGAGCTTTGACCCCTCTGTCATTGCTGCGCGTGAACACTCACGAGCTCTTATACCCCTCAACGCATAGGCTATCTTGCATATTCGTAGGTTATATAGATACCATATGAAAAACCTCCACATTCGGACACACACACACTTGTTCAGCAGTTTTCTGGTACTTGCATGAATGCCTGCGGATTTATCAATTGAAGTGTATTCTTAGGCGACTGTGTGTGTTTGCTGTGTGTGTGTGTGTGTGTGTGTGTGTGTACCCACCGTCTTGATCTTAGCTACAGCTTTCAGTAAGATTGTCGATCAATCTTCACTCGATCTATTTATATCTCCGCACGGCAAGCTAGGATGGGGAATACGTTAAGACCACTGCATGCCGAGGTACAGCAGTGGTACAACGCCTGTCATTCTCCTTATTTTCACCAATGTATTTGTACTCAAACACTTGACTAAATTACCAACGGCAGTGGAAATATTATGTTTTTTAGCTGAGTGCGAGCTCAGTTGTTGTCTTGGTAAGATTTCTAAATTTACATCCTCGTGTTTCTATCCTTTTTGGTCCATAAATAACTTTTGTTCCTAGCATGACTTTATTAGTGGACTATAGCTAAGGTAAACATAAATGAAGGCCCAAATGTAAGGCCAGAACCRGAAACTAGAGCTGGAGCTCTGTAGCCAGAGTGGAGAGAGAGTATCTGACCTGTGTGAGAGATGGTGTTGCATATCACAGATGTGCTGCAGTGTTTCTGGTTGCCATATCAAACTCATTGGGATGCGCTGTTCAAGTGTTGCATTATGTTGATGGAAAACAGCGTTTTCTCTATAGGCCTACATTCACGTGTGTGTATTTGTAGTAGTCTAGATGTTGGTTCTGATAAGAGCAGTTTCCACTTGTTTAGATTGTCAAGCTGGTATCCATTCCCATGGACTATGTTATCATTATTCCTTTATGTTATGTATGTGCCAACTTAAACTTGGCGTACATGCTCATCTGCATAACACACCACACACACACACACGCACGCAGCACGCACGAGCACGCACGCACGCACGCGCACGCACGCACGCACCGCACACACACACACAACACACAACACACACACAACCACACACACAACACACACAACACACAACACACAACCACACACACACACACACAACACACACACACACACAGAGGAAAGAGACCAACCCCCCCTCCACACACACAACCATGCACAGACACACTGCAGCAGCAGGAATGCATGTGTTGTGGTAATGCGTTGCCTTCAGTGTCAATACATCCCCTCTCTACCGATCTGTCATACTGTCGCCCACAGAGAGCGCTACTGTACCAGCTGTGAACATGGGAACGGGGAGGAGAGAGAGGGAGAGAGGATTGGGGAAGAGAGGTGAAGTGAGGAGAGAGAGAGACAGAAGGTGTAAATAAGGTGGAGGTGAAGATGAGAAAAGACAGCAGAGAGAGGGAGAGGGGAAGAGAAGGTAGAGAGGAGTCAAAGGGGGAGGGGAAGAGAAGGTAGAGGAGGAGAGTCAGAGGGAGAGGGGAGAGAAGGTAGAGGAGGAGAGTCAGAGAGGGAAGGGGAAGAAAAAGAAAGGTAGAGAGGAGGGAGAGTCAGAGGGAGAGGGAAGAGAAGGTAGAGGAAGAGTCCAGAGGGAGAGGGACAAGAGAAGGTAGAGGAGGAGGCTCTCACCGAAGGGAGTAGGGCAGCGGCTTTCCCAGCACCTGGACTTCACCCTCAACGAACGGCGAGCATCCGCCCAGAAACAGACTCTGTCGCCACACCCCGTCTAGCTAACCTTTCACGAAAAAAAAACACCCTCTTTACAAAAGAGGTAAATCAGGCCAGTTTACGACTTGAGACACTTCAACGGGTGCATTGCCTGTGGTGAAAAGGTTAGTGGTGACAAGTAGTTGTCAAATCAGAGCTGCTGTTTTCACAACATTTTAAGCTTGAAGTGGGAGTTTGGCCAGAGTGTAAATTGCGATTTTTTGCATTTTACTTCAGTAATGGAATAGTAAGGAGTGTTTCTGAATAGAATACTGAACAAAAATGTTAGTTTGGTGTGACAGAAGTATGGATTTAAAACTCTCAGCTTGGGTTTTGTCAATGGCCTTTTACTGTTGGTATTATAGGTAGAGTGAAATACTCTCTGCTGATAAATTGCAAGCACACTACATCTTGCTGGCCACGTAGGGCTTGCCTTTTTTAGTCATGGTTTGCTTTTCGGCGCGGTATTAATGTAACAAGTGCTGATCATCAAGACTGACGAAATAGACTGTTTTATGCAAAGCGATGCTTGGCCATGAACTCATTTCGCTTCGGGAGAGTGCCACTCCCATTTTAGAGGCGGGCACTCAAGCGCCCAAACGTTACCTGAGCAGATTGCATTGATTAAACATAAACCCCATGCTCAGGGGGTTCCTATCACGTATGCTACTCTAGTGTTGTGGGTGTGTGTGGTGTGTGTGGTGTGGGTGTGTGTGTGGTGTGTGTGTGTGTGTGTGTGGTGTGTGTGTGGTGTGTGTGCTGTGTGTTGTGTGGTGTGTGTGGTGTGTGTGTGTTGTGTGTGTGTGTGTGTGTGTGTTGTGGTGTGTGTGTGTGTGTGTGTGTGTGTGGTTGTGTGTGTGTGTGTGTTGTTTGTGTGTGGTGTTGGAGCTGTGGTGTGGGGGTTTGCGTGTGTGTGTGTCTCTCTCATTCCACATACTCTCGTCGCTCCGCCCGCCGTTTCCTGTGTTGGCGACGCGTAAGCTAACACCGCTATGCTAATGTTTTCGATTCTGCACACACTGCTCAAGCAGGGAATTACTGAACTGCGTTTACCGAAGGCGCGTGATGAATTAGTCAATCTAGCTGTACTGCCAACTTTTTTGTGTTCATATTTTTTGCTCTGAATTATGTAAATGTACGCCCGTGTAATTAATTGTTTTTTGGGCTGCTTTATTAATGCGCGGTAGAATGTCATTTGGGCCTTCTGAACGAGCAGTGTCCCCCTGTTACGCGGGGCACTCTTAGACTCCGTAGGCGTGTCTTATCCCTCATGTCTTTAAGCAAACTGTCCTCTTTTCCTCTAACTCAACATTTCTTTATCACTTTCGCACTGAGTTTGACAATTTCTGTATATGTCCTCGATACTCTCCATACATATAATGTTTCTGGAAGCGTTTTTATAGGTAATGTTTATGATCTATCCCCCCGTGGATCGTAAGCGTTCTGAAAACTCTGTACAATGGTTTTTATAAACCCATCTCAATGGTCCCCCCCATCGCCACTCCACTCAGCCAACAGACTGCACATTTTTTAGAGCTTGTTTCTTTTCTCCCACTCCTCCCCCCTCCACCTCTCCATGACAAACGTTTTTGTTTCCATTCGCCCCCGAGAAGATGCTTAATTTTTGCTTGCAGCCGGGACAGGGCCGTTGACGTCCAATCTGCCAAAGTGTTCAGTGCGGTGAAAGGCGCGTTTCTTCACACACAACACACACACAGACCACACAACCACACACAACACACACACACAACAGACACACACACACACACACCACACACCACCACACACAGCACACCAAACACACCACACACCATACACACATCCTAACACACCAATCACACAGCACACACACACCCAACCTACCCCCGCCAGAGGGAGACAGAGGGGGAGTGAGAAAGAGAGGCTAGAGAGACAGGGAATGAGAAGAAAGAGAGCAAGCAGAAAAGAAGAGACACACGCGGAGGAGAAGGGGAGGAAGAGTGGCGACTCTTTCTTTTCGGAAGCGGTCGACGCAGTACCGAGGCAAGGCTGAAAAGAGAGGAGGGGTGGGAAAGCGCGAGAGAGCCGCCCCAGAAGCTGCATTCGTGCTCCGCCCTCGCTCCCTATCCAGCGCAGCAGTAGTAGCGTGCCCGCATGCACCAGATCTGGTGCCCCCTGTCCAGT
>NW_019943933.1:164875-182367 GCF_002910315.2 Salvelinus sp. IW2-2015
AGAGAAGAGATCAGGAGGGGGAGAGAGGAGAGAGGGAAGGAGAGAGGGTAGAGGAGAGATCGAAAAATTGAATACATGTAGAATATATATTTTAGATATATATATTTTCAGGGGGGAAACACGCAAACGGATACCTCAAAAGGGAAGGATGTGAAAAGAATGGAGGAGCGAAGGGAGCGAGGGGGGAAAGGTCATGAAAAACAGTAAGTGCATGTATTTTTCGAAGTGGGAAATTTTGTTCGTTTTTTTTCTGTCTTCTAGTATATTATTGTGGTTAGGGGAGCGAAAGCCTGCTACGCGTCATTGAGACGGGAATAGGGGGTGCGGGTGTCGGCATCTGTAGAGCCGCTCATGATGGAAAGATGGATGGAGAGGTGGAAACGGCCGGCGCGCGGAGCTTTGACCCTTCTGTCATTGCTGCGCGTGAACACTCACGAGCTCTTATACCCCTCAACGCATAGGCTATCTTGCATATTCGTAGGTTATATAGATACCATATGAAAAACCTCCACTTCGGACACACACACACTTGTTCAGCAGTTTTCTGGTACTTGCATGAATGCCTGCGGATTTATATTGAAGTTGTCATATCTATTGATGTTCATTTTGCAGGGTATGCTTAGGCTACTGTGTGTGCTTGCTGTGTTTGTGTGTGTGTGTTTGCATCTCTCTCTGGTGTGTGTGTGGTGTGTGTGGTGGTGTGTGTGTGTGTGTGTGTGTGTGTGTGTGTGTGTGGTGTGTGTGTGTGTGTGTGGTGTGTTGGTGTGTGTGTGTGTGTGTGTGTGTGTGTGTGTGTGTACCCACCGTCTTGATCTTAGCTACAGCTTTCAGTAAGATTGTCGATCAATCTTCACTCGATCTATTTATATCTCCGCACGGCAAGCTAGGATGGGGAATAGTTAAGACCACTGCATGCCGAGGTACAGCAGTGGTACAACGCCTGTCATTCTCCTTATTTTCACCAATGTATTTGTACTCAAACACTTGACTATTCAACGCAGTGGAAATATTATGTTTTTTCTGAGTGTGAGCTCAGTTGTTGTCTTGGTAGATTTCAAAATTTACGTCTCTGTGTTTATCCTTTTTGGTCCATAATATACTTTTGTTCCTAGTGACTTTATTAGTGGACTATAGCTAAGGTAAACATAATGAGGCCCAAATGTAAGGCCAGAACCAGAAAGAGCTGGAGTCTGTAGCCAGAGTGGAGAGAGAGTATCTGACCTGTGTGAGAGATGGTGTTGCATATCACAGATGTGCTGCATTGTTTCTGGTTGCCATATCAAACTCATTGGGATGCGCTGTTCAAGTGTTGCATTATTGTTGATGGAAAACAGCGTTTTCTCTATAGGCCTACATTCACGTGTGTGTATTTGTAGTAGTCTAGATGTTGGTTCTGATAAGAGCAGTTTCCACTTGTTTAGATTGTCAAGCTGGTATCCATCCCCATGGACTATGTTATTATTATTCCTTTATGTTATGTATGTGCAACTTAAACTTGGCGTACATGCTCATCTGCATAACACACACACACACACACACACGCACGCACGCACGCACGCACGCACGCACGCACGCACGCACGCACGCACGCACGCACGCACCGCACACACACACACACACACACACACACACACACACACACACACACACACACACACACACACACACACACACACACACACACACACACACACACACACACACACACACACAACAGAGAAAGAGACCAAACCCCCCCTCCACACACACAACCATGCACAGACACACTGCAGCAGCAGAGGAATGCATGTGTTGTGGTAATGCGTTGCCTTCAGTGTCATACATCCCCCTCTCTACCGATCTGTCATACTGTCGCCCACAGAGAGCGCTACTGTACCAGCTGTGAACATGGGAACGGGAGGAGGAGAGAGGGAGAGAGGATTGGGGAAGAGAGGTGAAGTGAGGAGAGAGGAGACAGAAGGTGTAAATAAAGGTGGAGGTGAAGATGAGAAAAGACAGCAGAGAGAGGGAGAGGGGAAGAGAAGGTAGAGAGGAGTCAAAGGGGGAGGGGAAGAGAAGGTAGAGGAGGAGAGTCAGAGGGAGAGGGGAAGAGAAGGTAGAGGAGGAGAGTCAGAGGAGGGAGGGAAGAAGGTAGAGGAGGAGAGTCAGAGGGAGAGGGGAAGAAAAAAGGTAGAGAGAGGAGAGTCAGAGGGAGGGAAAGAGAGGTAGAGGAGGAGAGTCAGAGGGAGAGGGAAAGAGAAGGTAGAGGAGGAGAGTCAGAGGGAGAGGGAAAGAGAAGGTAGAGGAGGAGAGTCAGAGGGAGAGGGAAAAGAGAAGGTAGAGGAGGAGAGTCAGAGGGAGAGGGGAAAGAGAGAAGGTAGAGGAGGAGAGTCAGAGGGAGAGGGAAAAGAGAAGGTAGAGGAGGAGAGTCAGAGGGAGAGGGAAAGAGAAGGTAGAGGAGGAGAGTCAGAGGGAGAGGGGAAGAAAGGTAGAGGAGGAGAGAGTCAAGAGAAGGGAAGAGAAGGTAGAGGAGGAGAGTCAGAGGAGAGGGGAAGAGAAGGTAGAGGAGGAGAGTCAGAGGGGGAGGGGTCAGCTGGAAATGAATATCCTAGAGGGGACATAGTTGGAGGGGGCGAGAGGAGAGATGAGAGGATATTGAGTCAACGTTGTCTGCTTTTTTCTCCCTCTCCGCTCTTCATCAATTTCACCTCATTGATTCTCCTACTTTTTCACAGAACACCTTAAAGCTCTTCTCTATCCTTCCCTTTGCATCTCTCTTTTCTCCTCAATCCCCCTGTTTCTTCTCCCTCCAATCCCTTCCATTTCCTCTTTCTCACCCCAGCAACCTGTCTCCCTCCTCTAATCCTACATACACCTTCCCCTCTTTCTCCTTTCCTTTCATCCATCCCTTTTATACAATATTAGAAGAGACTAACCCAAATCCCACCCACCCAAACCACCAAAACATTCCACTCCCTGTTCTTTTAATACCATTAATTAAGGTAAAGCTCGTAACATAGAACATCAGTTGTCTTTAACGAGATCAGAGACTGGTGTTTTGGAGCGATTGCAGTACTTCCCTCTCCCCATGCTCTCTTGTGGATTGGCTTGGCCCTATTGATAAACAGCATGCTAATTGACATTAGCCCACAGTGGTAGGTCTGGGCCAGGGATAGCACACAGGGAGAGGGAGGCTACACTGTACTCTACTGTATTGTACTGTACTGTAGTACACGGCTGGGCTGGCTGCACAGTTCATACACACTAACAGATACATGCAAGGACAAACAAGGAGCCAGGATGGATGGACACCACATACACAATACAGACAGACAGACATGTAGACATATCAAATCAAATTTATTTATATAGCCCTTCGTACATCAGCTAATATCTCGAAGTGCTGTACAGAAACCCAGCCTAAAACCCCAAACAGCAAGCAATGCAGGTGTAGAAGCACGGTGGCTAGGAAAAACTCCCTAGAAAGGCCAAAACCTAGGAAGAAACCTAGAGAGGAACCAGGCTATGAGGGGTGGCCAGTCCTCTTCTGGCTGTGCCGGGTGGAGATTATAACAGAACATGGCCAAGATGTTCAAATGTTCATAAATGACCAGCATGGTCAAATAATAATAATCAACAGTAGTTATCGAGGGTGTAACAGGTCAGCACCTCAGGAGTAAATGTCAGTTGGCTTTTCATAGCCGATCATTAAGAGTATCTCTACCGCTCCTGCGGTCTCTAGAGAGTTGAAAACAGCAGGTCTGGTACAGGTAGCACGTCCGGTGGACAGGTCAGGGTTCCATAGCCGCAGGCAGAACAGTTTGAAACTGGAACAGCAGCAAGGCCAGGTGGACTGGGAACAGCAAGGAGTCATCATGCCCGGTAGTCCTGACGCATGGTCCTAGGGCTCAGGTCACATACAGACAGACAGACAGACAGACAGACAGACAGACAGACAGACAGACGTGTAGGCAGACATACAGACAGACAAGACGTGTAGAAAGACAGACAGACGTGTAGGCAGACAGACGGACATGCAGACAGACAGACAGACAGACAGACATGTAGAAAGACAGGCAGACGTGTAGGCAGACATACAGACAGACGTACAGACAGACAAGATGTGTAGAAAGACAGACAGACGTGTAGGAGACAGACGGACATGTAGACAGACATACAGACAGTCGTGGAGACAGACATATGTGTAGAAAGACAGATGTGTAGACAGACAGGCGGTGTAGACAGACAGACAGACATACAGACAGACGTGCAGACAGACAAGACGTGTAGAAAGACATGCAGACAGACGTGTAGGCAGACAGATGGACATGCAGACAGACAGACAGTTAGACAGACAGACATGTAGAAAGACAGGCAGACGTGTAGGCAGACATACAGACAGATGTGCAGACAGACAAGATGTGTAGAAAGTCAGACAGACGTGTAGGCAGACAGACGGACATGTGACAGACATACAGACAGTCGGGGAGACAGACAGACGTGTAGAAAGACAGATGTGTAGACAGACAGACAGACATACAGACAGACAGACAGACAGACAGACAGACAGACAGACAGACAAGACAGACAAGACAGACAGACAGACAGACAGACAGACAGACAGACATAGATCTACAGGTGCAGTCAGACAGACAGACAAACGGACACAAACACACACACACATACTGTACATATGGACATACTGACATCAATGTACGAGAGGAAGGACACACAGAACAAACACACTCACACAGTCCAACACTTATGTTGGGATACAAGGGGCCACTAGCTAGCACACAGCTGCATAAGGCTAAACAGAGTATATAGACACAAGCACGCACACACACGCGCACGTACACGCGCACGCACGCACACACATACACACACACACACACACACACACACACACACACACACACACACACACACCCACACAACACACACACACACACACACACACACACACAACACCACACACAACACACACACACACACAACACACACACACACACACACACACACACACACACACACACACACACACACACACACACACCACACACACACACACACAACACACAACACACACACACACACACACACAACACACACCACAACACACACACACACACACACACACACACACACCACACACACACACACACACACACAAACACACACACACACACACACACCACACACACACAACACACACACACACACACACAGACCCAGCAGGTGTGTTTTGGTGTTGAGAGTTGGCCTCAAGCATGGCTGCACATGACTGCATGTTTTGTGCGGTGCAGCGTTTTGCAGCAGTGTGGTGTGGTCCCTCATGATGATGGATGGGGCAGGAAATGACAGCATAAGTGGTTATTAAAAAGAGGAAATGGAGGCATTTCTAAAAGCGATGTTACCCTGTGTCTGCAGCCCGTGCCGTGTGTCACCCTCCACTGTGTCATTGCTCCAGCTCAGACACACTCCAGGGCCAGGATCTATGGCCACTTTCACTAAACCTCACTACTGGCTCCATGCCTCGGGGCTTGAAAATGGAAATGCCAGTGGACTGAGTGGCAGCAAATCTTTGTGATCAACCCCATATTCAGATTCAGTGAAGCTAGAACCAGGGGCCAGCGGGATATTACTGTCATTTTCATTCAGTCTTGTGGACAGATTTGCTCAGTATTTGAACCAGTTGTAAAGTTTGTAACCCAGATTGTAAGGGGGATAAAACACCAACAAACAAAGGGAAAAAATGATATGTTCATCATTCCATCTTCATTTACACTTACCCTGATGACCTCGTCCTTCTCAGAACCTCATGGTTCTAACGACCATGTTTAATTCTCTCTGTCACAAACAGGTGCAAATGCTTAATTAACCAAATCCATACATACTATAGTGTTATTTTCCCCAGAACAAAGAGCACCTTTTCCTCTTCCAGAGTGAATGAAAGACAAAAGGAAGAAGAAAAGGGAGAGTAAAGAATGGGAAGAAAAGGCAGAATAAAGACAATGGGAAGGATGATGGCTGAAGGCAAAGTGTTGATCAGGACACCGTCATGTTATAAGCTTTGTGTTTCCTCTTGTCCCCTCCCTATCAACGGGACTGTGGCAAACTTTGTCAATGTGCAAACAATATTTAAATCTACCTCCCCCCCAAAGACAGTTAGTGACACTATGTCCTCCTGCTTCTAACTTCACACAATCACACACTGATGAGAGTGTACAGTAGCAGTAGCTAATTGTCATCACATTGATGGGGTGTGAGAAATGCACAGCAGGACGGTCCAGTCAAGTCCATGACAGTTCCTTCAGCAACCGGCAGACCTGGAGCCCCTGAGAACACAGAGGAGGGTGGATCTCACCTCAGCTCTATCTCCTGCTGGCTGCTCTGACATACTCCACTGGACCTCATGAAGGCCAGTCATCACCTCTTGGACGTTGGCTGTGAGAAATAGACGTATGTGTATGTGCGTTTGTATGTGTTATCCTGTAGGGCTGGGAATTGCTAGGGACGATACAATATTATCACGATACTTATTGTCAAAACAATACGATATATCGTTCAAAAATAATATCCCTACATGTAAGTATCAATGTTTTCAAATACACGTGTGTATGTGTGTTAGTCAGTGTGTGTGAGAGTGTGTACATACGCTGAAGGAGTTACTGGATGAAGGCATGTCATCACTTGTATGTGTGTGTTAGTCAGTGNTCAGTCTTGTGGACAGATTTGCTCAGTATTTGAACCAGTTGTAAAGTTTGTAACCCAGATTGTAAGGGGGATAAAACACCAACAAACAAAGGGAAGAAATGATATGTTCATCATTCCATCTTCGTTTACACTTACCCTGATGACCTCGTCCTTCTCAGAACCTCATGGTTCTAACGACCGTGTTCTATCTAGCTCTATCTCCTGCTGGCTGCTCTGACATACTCCACTGGACCTCATGAAGGCCAGTCATCACCTTTTGGACGTTGGCTGTGAGAAATAGACACAAGTATGTGCGTTTGCATGTGTTATCCTGTAGGGCTGGGAATTGCTAGGGACCTCACGATACAATATTATCACTATACTTATTGTCAAAACAATACGATCGTCCAAAAATAATATCCCTACATGTAAGTATCAATGTTTTCCCCCATCGCTATTAGTCAGTGTGAGAGTGTCCTTTTGTTGAAGGCAGGTCATCATCACTTGGACTTTCGGCGTGAGAAATACACGTGTGTATGTGTGTTAGTCAGTGTGTGTGAGAGTGTGTACATACGCTGAAGGAGTTACTGGATGAAGGCATGTCATCACTTGGAATGTGTGTGTCAGTGTGTGTGAATCTTTGTGGAAGGTGGTCATCACTTTTGAATGTGTTAGTCTGCCCCTACGGAGCAGCGTCTTCTATGGAGGAACTTTGAATGTCTTTGAACTTCTGAGAGTTGGCTTAAAGTTGGACCAGAGGGGCCTCCCGGGTGGCGCAGTGGTCTAGGGCACTGCATCGCAGCGCTAGCTGTGCCACCAGAGACTCTGGGTTCGCGCCCAGGCTCTGTCACAGCCGGCAGCGACCGGGAGGTCCGTGGGGCGACGCACAATTGGCCTAGCGTCGTCCCCAGGTGCACGGTGTTTCCTCTGACACATTGGTGCGGCTGGCTTCCGGGTTGGAGGCGCGCTGTGTTAAGAAGCATTGCGGTTTGGTTGGGTTTTGTTTCGGAGGACGCATGCATTTCGACCTTCGTCTCTCACGTACAGGAGTTGTAGCGATGAGACAAGATAGTAATTACTAACAATTGGATACCACGAAATTGGGGAGAAAAGGGGGTAAAATATATATATATWTTTTTTTAATTTATAAAAATAAAGTTGGACCAGAGCTAGCTAGCTAACTAGCTAACAAGCGTGTGTTTGCAGAGCGGCAGCAGAATAAAAATCACGTGTTACCTCTTTGTAGTTAATACATCCAATGTGGAACGTGGAAAGTGTAGTATCCGCAACTAGCATTGAAAAAATGTATTATTCTCTAATAAAAAATCTCTCCCTAATTTCTGAGTCAGTAGGCTACAGCAGACTTTGCTTTGGAGGGGAGGGGGCAGGTTGACTACACACACTGGTAAAGGTTTTTAGCTGGCAGGCACATACTGGGACACGTTTCTGGGTGACAGTGTGAGGGCTTTGCATATGCGCCTTGTTGCGTTTTTTTGTGGGACTGAAAAAAATGCCCGGAACGTAAAATAACAGTACAAATCACTTTCGTTCGCGGTTCTGATTCTTTTCCTCTAAAAATTTCTTTCTTTTCTGGTTTTCGGTTCTGTTCCCTGAACCGGTTTGAACACCTGCAAACCAGTAATATACATTTCTGTGATTATCAACACCAGCTATGTATCAACATGTTGTGTTAGGTGGAATTGCATTCAATTTAGGAGCTGATTTCGTTTTTTGTCATTTAAATCCGCTCCCGCAGGCATGCTCTATTTCCTGTGAGTGTCATTTGTGTGTGTGTTTGTGTGTCTGTGTTTGTGTGTCTGTGTTTGTGTGTGTGTGTGTGCGTGCGTGCAAGTTTGTGTGTGTGTACGGTAATGTCTCTGTGTTAGAAATGTGTCAAATTAGAAGGGTTGATGTTTCTCTGTTCCAGTTCATTTAACAATGATCAATAAATGTGTGTTTGTTTGGGGGGAGGTGGGTGTGTGTGTATGTTTCCTTAACATAYAGTAAATCAGTGTGTCCTTGTTATTTCTAAGGACAGATAACAGTGTGACTCTGTGTTATATAGTGTGTTTAACATCAGGCGTTTCTTTACCATTAGCTGGTTGTGATGTTGAGTGTTTTAGCTCAGGGATGTCAGACCCCATTCCTCAGGGGCTTTACAGCATCTGCCACTGCTTCTGCTTTTCATTCCAGCCTTTTAATTAGTGGCTGATGTCGACCTGGCTAGGAGAGTGAACTGTCTAGCCAATCAATGCCTTTAATTGATGATGTAAGTGCTAGTGAGAAAAGRGAAGCAGCAGAGACGRTGGCCCCTGAGGTTGACCCCCCCAGGTATAGTTGCTCTGGATCACAGACCTCATACGAACCTGGAACTGGCAAGCTAGGCTCGGTTTCCCTCTACGACAGCTGAAATGACAATTAACATTTGAGAACAAACTAAATTGGTGTCAGCTGACCATTCGAGGGAGCTGTCAGTAACGGTTGAGAAACGCTGGTGTAATAAATCCACTATAACCACTAATAGTGATGTGAAGATCTGTGCCTCAAGTCTCCCCTCCTGTGTCAGCAGGGTTCCTGTCCATCCTCTCTCTCAATTCAATTTAAAGGGCTTTATTGGCATGGGAAACATATGTTTACATTGCCAAATCAAGTGAAAAAGATAATAAACAGAAGTGAAATAAACAATAAAAATGAGCAGTTAACTTTACACTCACGGAAGTTCCAAAGGAATAGAGAGATTTCAAATGTCATATTATGACTATATACAGTGTTGTAATGATGTGCAAATAGTTAAAGTACCAAAGGGAAAATTAATAAACATAAATATGGGTTGTATTTACAACGGTGTTTGTTCTTCACTGGTTACCATTTTCTTGTGTCAACAGGTCACAAATCTTGCTGCTGTGATGGCAACTCTCTCTCTCTCTCTCGGTCTCTCTCTCTCTCTCTCTCTCAATATTTAATAGATTTTTCACAGTAACAGACTATGATGCAGAATTCTACAGTCATTTAATGGGGATTGTGGAGATGGTGGAATTGTCGATAAGTTTATTTTTCCATAATAATTTATTAACAGAAATCTGTTAAATTTCCATTTTACTTCCTCTCTAGTTCTAAAGTGTCGTAACTCTGTTCCACTTTATTCCCCCTCAATTTAACTCCTGGATCTCTGATCAGTGGAAGGATCAATGGAAGGTATCTATTCACATAAATAGTGAGCAGAGTTCTAGAGGGCCATTCAAGCTCCCTGGTGATGAAGGCTAAATGAAGCYAAAACACAKTTGTTTTACTGATGAGAGAAACACCGTAGTATYGGCCTTCTATTGTCCTCCAAGATAACCAGAATGTCTTTCTTAWATCCAGTCCATTCTTCATTTCCTGCCCAGTGGGCTGCCAGGTACAGTAAACACASTATGCTAGACATTWGTTGCGCWGGATGGACATTTATAGATATTATGTAAAGAATACACATTAAGTTTCACACATTTGGTTCTATTGTAGTGAATAGGCAGTGTTGGGTATTGAATGTGTCCCTGCAAMAAACGCCAGCCCTCCCTTCCCAGTCCCTCCAGCTCAGCTCAGAACCTGAAGCATTGGAGGGGGTCAGGGAGGGAAAATGACTTCCTTTAAAACACACGTAGTAAGATAATNTAGTCAGTGTGTGTGAGAGTGTGTACATACGCTGAAGGAGTTACTGGATGAAGGCATGTCATCACTTGTATGTGTGTGTTAGTCAGTGTGTGTGAATCTTTGTGGAAGGTGGTCATCACTTTTGGGTGTTAGAAATGATACACAACAGCAACATGACTGAACAGGGAAAGCCATTCTCACCATCAGCTCTCAGCTCTGTACATGTATCATCAGAGCCTGAAAAGCAGAGAGAAAGATGGACAATTTCACAGCTGTCTTCCCGTGTAACAAACTTCACAGGCTCATCAGCCTCCACCTCTAGTGTTCAGATCGTAGATTTTACAGTGTGAAAAACACAATGGGGTTCTGACGTTCCTCTCTCAGCTCCTACGTCTCAGATTTAATCAGTCCCCACAAACCCCAGAAAAGTGGGTCTGTCTCTGTCTCTCACTTCCTCCAGGTCTTCTCCCCTAGGTGGGGCTCTATCTGCTTATTTAAATGTTTTTATTTTACCTTTATTTGAACAGGAATTCATGCTGAGACCATGGTCTCTTTCACAGATGAGCCCTGCATACACATCTATACACATCAATATTCACATCGATACACATCATTATACACATCAATATTCACATCAATACACATCACTATACACATCAATAGTCACATCAATACATGAGAGGCAAAACAAAATCATAGAAAACAAACACATTCTTCAGTAAAAATGTCCTCAATCAGCTTTTTGAATTGACCTAGAGGTAACCAATTCATCCAACTTCAGAGAGCCTTAAAGTTAAGAAAAACTAAAAGCAGATTTACCTAACTCAGTGGAGATCGACATGATCTCCAGAGTTAACCATCCCTGAGAGGTGTGTTTCCCCAGCCAAGGTGTTCTGCAGCTGTTTGTAGGCAGACAGGAGTGTTTCCTGCACCCCCAGTAGTGAGCGGAGGCAGAGCCAGATATGGTGTGAACGCAGCCCTAGTCTCGTCGCCAACCAGGCTTCCCTAAAATGGGAGGCGTGACAACAACTTGATTTTGGAAGTATGGCGATACGAGACTAATGCAGCCCCAACCTGAGCCACACGTTATTATGCAGCGTTAGATTCTCTCTCTCCCCAGCTGTAGAGCGAATAGGCATCCTACCTTACACACAGTACAGGCCACTCCTGAGGAGTCACACCTCTATTACAGTGCATTGCTCCATGCAGTTCCAAAGCAGATACATGTACACCCTGTCCTGTTTATAATGATGTGTGTTCTCTTCACATGCATGGCAGTTCCAAGACAAAATATATCAACAAGAGAGTCGACTGTATACTGTTATAGAATCAAATGAGGATGCCAGATACTACTGCTATCATTCAACGTGATGATGTTGTCTGCATGTCATACAGTATATGTCACCAGTGTTACATGTCATTATTCAACGTCCGTCCATGTCCGAGGACGTTGGGAGAAGACGTGGAATCCGGCCACTAGGGGCAACAGTGAGTCCTGTTACCTTCAAGCAGGTTTCAGATTTGCTAGGGCGTTGTGGACGGGGATGGCGGATTTATGAAAGCATCTGTCTCTGATTCGAATCCAGCGACAGAAAGTTGTTTTTTACATGTTTATTTTGAACCTATCCCAAACCTTAAACCTTAACTTAACCATTCAGAGTTAATGCCTCACCTTAAGATTTCAGAGTTAATGCCTGAACTTAACCTTAAACACTTTGAAATGTGATGTTTAATAAACATGGATGAAAGTCTAGTTCTGACGTGAGACTGTGAGAGCTGGTTGATTACAGCTACAACCTAGCAGTGTTCCTTTCCACTGTTCCAAACTGCAAAATAAAGTTCTGAAACGGTTCAAAACCACCAAAAAGTACCGGTTTATATAGTCCCCTTCTCTTCCTTTTTAAACCTCTGAAATTCGTTCTTTTTTCATCAGCTCGTCATTCAATTACTTCACCAATCAGTGCGGATAGAGCAGCTTGCTATGGGGCAGGCAAACTATAATTGTTTTAGCCTAGGCACTATCGACTGCCTACGCTATCGGCTGCCTAGGCTATAGTATACATGCACGATGGACAGACAAGTGTGCGAGATGCGACTAAAATTTTGCGGGTGGGGAGAGAGCGAGAGAGGGTGGAGGAGGCTTGGCTTGAAGCGTTGGGCATTGTTATGAAATGCGTGATCTGAATTAGGCCCACAGAATTATACCTACAGAGGAGCGTCTTCTATGGAGGAACTTTGAATGTCTATGAACTTCTGAGAGTTGGCTTAAAGTTGGACTAGCTAACAAGCGTGTGTGTGCAGAGCGGCAGCAGAATGAAAATCAATTGTTACCTCTTCGTAGTTAATAAATCCAACGTGGAAAGTGAAAACTATAGTATCCGTAACTAGAATTGAAAAACAAAATCTAAAAAACAAAATCTCCCTAATTTCTGAATCAGTAGGCTACAGTAGACTTTGCTTTGGAGGGGAAGGGGCAGGTTGACTACACACATTGGTAAAGGCTTTTAGCTGGCAGGCACATACCGGAACACGTTTCTGAGTGACTGTTACGTCCGTCGTTGAATGAATGAGACCAAAGCGCAGCGTGGAAAGTGTTCATGATATTTAATACTGAAACACAGACAAAACAACAAAATATAAACTAACGTAAAGTTCTGCAGGGCACCTATGCAAAAACAGGATCCCACAAACTAGGGTGGAAAACAGGCTGCCTAAGTATGATTCCCAATCAGAGACAACGATAGACAGCTGCCTCTGATTGGGAACCATACCCGGCCAACAAAGAAATAGAAAACTAGAATGCCCACCCAAATCACACCCTGACCTAACCAAATAGAGAAATAAAAAGGCTCTCTAAGGTCAGGACGTGACAGTACCCCCCCCCCCAAAGGTGCGGACTCCGGCCCCAAAACCTGACTCTATGAGGGAGGGTCCGGGTGGGCATCTAGCCTCGGTGGCGGCTCCGGTTCGGGGCGTAGACCCCGCTCCGCTTGCTGATCCCTCCGCTTCTGTGGAACCGAACCGTGGATCGTCGCCGGAGGCACTGGACCGTAGATCATTGCCGGAGGAACCAGACTGTAGATCGTCGCCGGGGACTCCGGACCGTCGCCGGGGGCTCCGGACCGAGGATCGTCGCTGGAGGCTCTGAACTGCCGACTGTCGCCGGAGGCTCTGGACTGCCGAACGTCACCGGGGGCTCTGGACTGCCGACCGTCGCTGGGGGCTCTGGACTGCCGACCGTCTCAGGAGGTTCCGGACTGTGGACCGTCTCAGGAGGTTCCGGACTGTGGACCGTCGTAGGAGGTTCCGGACTGTGGACCGTCGTAGGAAGCTCTGGACTGGGAACTGTCGCCGGAAGCTCTGGACTTTGAACTGTCGCTGGACGCTCTGGACTGGGAACTGTCGCCGGAAGCTCTGGACTGGGAACTGTCGCCGGAAGCTCTGGACTGTGGAGGCGCACTGGAGGCCTGATGCGTGGGACCGGTACAGGTGGCACCGGGCTGATGACACGCACCTCAGGGCGAGTGCGGGGACTGCTGGCGTTGAGAGCGCTGTTGGCGCTCTCAACGCCAACAGCTCTCTCCGGAATCTTTCGTTGAGTTCCTCACTCGACTCCCTGACTGGCTCTGATTCACCCCTCGGCTCCGCCGACCACTCCATGTGACTGCCTCTCGTGCCTCCGTCGTGGTTGCGAATCCCGGAGTCGTCGTTGATCCTCCTTCGCTGCCTCCGCCTGCTTCCATGGCAGGGTCTTGTCCCCTGCCATAATCTCCTCCCATGTCCATGATGTCCTCCACTCACTTTTCTCCCGGGCCCAGGATCCCTGGTCCTCCTGGCCACGCTGCTTGGTCCTTTGGTGGTGGGCTCTTCTGTTACGTCCGTCGTTGAATGAATGAGACCAAAGCGCATCGTGGAAAGTGTTCATGATATTTAATACTGAAACACTGACAAAACAACAAAATATAAACTAACATAAAGTTCTGCAGGGCTAGACAGCAACTGTGCAAAAACAAGATCCCACAAACTAGGGTGGAAAACAGGCTGCCTAAGTATGATTCCCAATCAGAGACAACGATTTATGAAAAGCATCTGTCTCTGATTCGAATCCAGCGACAGAAAGTGTTTTTACATGTTTATTTTGAACCTATCCCAAACCTTAAACCTTAACTTAACCATTCAGAGTTAATGGCCTCACCTTAAGATTTCAGAGTTAATGCCTGAACTTAACCTTAAACACTTTGAAATGTGATGGTTTAATAAACATGGATGAAAGTCTAGTTCTGAGCCGTGAGACTGTGAGAGCTGGTTGATTACAGCTACAACCTAGCAGTTTCCTTTCCACTGTTCCAAACTGCAAATAAAGTTCTGAAACGGTTCAAAACCACCAAAAAGTACCGGTTTATATAGTCCCTTCTCTTCCTTTTAAACCTCTGAAATTCGTTCTTTTTCATCAGCTCGTCATTCAATTACTTCACCAATCAGTGCGGATAGAGCAGCTTGCCTATGGGCAGGCAAACTATAATTGTTTTACCTAGGCACTATCGACTGCCTACGCTATCGGCTGCCTAGCTATATATACATGCACGATGGACAGACAAGTGTGCGAGATGCGACTAAAAATTTTGCGGGTGGGAGAGAAACGACGAGAGGTGGAGGAGGCTTGGCTTGAAGCGTTGGGCATTTTATGAAATGCGTCTGATCTGAATTAGGCCCACAGAATTAACCTACAGAGGAGCGTCTCTATGGAGGAACTTTGAATGTCATATGAGACTTTGCGAGAGTTGGCTTAAAGTTGGACTAGCAACAAGCGTGTGTGCAGAGCGGCAGCAGAATGAAAATCAATTGTTACCTCTTCGTAGTTAATAAATCCAACGTGTGAGAAGTGAAAACTATAGTATCCGTAACTAGAATTGAAAAACAAAATCTAAAAACAAAAATCTCCCTAATTCTGAATCAGTAGGCTACAGTAGACTTTGCTTGGGAGGGAAGGGCAGGGACTACACACATTGGTAAGGCTTTTAGCTGGCAGGCACATCCGGAAACCGTTTCTGAAAGTGACTCATAGCGCTGAGGCCAGCGAATGCAGGGTCGATCCCATTACCGACCATACGTAATCCTGAGGACCATATAGCCCGCAACAGCGCCCGACCGCGATCGCCGAGAGGTTCGAAATGACATGTAATACCAGAGTGAATCTACACTGACAAAACACAAAGAGTATTAAACTCTAACGGTCTAAATAGACATACAGTGGTCAGGGCACCTATGCAAAAACATCCGAACCCAGATACCGCGCAGAACAAGAATAATGTCGAACAGCTTCCATACGGAACAGGCTCCACGAGGATGCAAAAAATCAAGCCGGAAAGGTCCGAGTCCTGAAATGGGCCGAGTAACGTCATGCAAATCGCCAGTTTAACACAACAATTCACGTAACGAAAAGAAGAAGACGAAGCGATGAGGAGAGTGCACATCTTTGCCTGACGTGGATACTGGGGAGACCTATACTTGGCTTCGGCAACACATAAGAAATAAGTGAGAAACTAGAAAATGCCACCCAATCACACCTACACCATAACCAGCGAAAGAGCAATAACAAGGCTCCTCTTAAGGGTCAACGTACACGTCTTACCCCACCCCCAGCAGCGGACTCGCCGCAAAACCAATCCGTACGCATGAAGTGCCGCGGCCTCCAGGGACGAATGGCATGCTGAAGCTACCGTCCTGGTGAACGAGCTACGGGCGCGCTTCGGCCAGACCCGCTCGTCGCTCTACTGCATTCATTTTTTATTTTCCCTCCGCTTCTGTGGAATATCCCGACCACCGTAAGGACATCGACGTCGACAGCACTGAAACGTCGGAGCATCCAATATGCCGACTTCGGAACCCGACTTGCTGAGATCCGTCGCCGCGACTCCGGGGACCTCGCCGAGTGGCTCCGGCCAGACCGACCGAATCGTCGCTGGAAGCTCTTGACCAACTGCCGCACTGTTGTGCCCGGAGGAACGCTCTGGTGACCTAGGGCCGAAACGTCACAGGGGGCTCTGGTAACTAAGTTGATCTGAGTCCGCACGCAGAGCAGTCCCAGTCCAGAACGCGCGTACGCTGGCGCCGGCGGACAATATCTAGGAAGCGATTCACATCCGACCCGTCTCTAAGCGGCTTCCCGAGTCTCTACAACAGCGGATCTATGCAAAAGTTGCTCACAGAGCTTTTTCTCCTTTTGAAGACGAAGCGCTCACATTCCGCGAGATCCGAGATTGCCGTGTCCTACGACTCTGTCCAACGAGAATCCGGAAACAAGTCGATTAAGGGAGGGCTTGCCGCACTCGGGGAAACCCTCCTATGACTGGCGGATACCAATCGTCGTTCAGTGACAACCGCGTCAGCGTTCCGAAAAATAGCTCAACTGGTCAATCAGAAGCTTGATCGACATGTGGGAGGAACGCCTACTGTAACGCCAGGACCAAGCTGCTGGAGCTTCTCTGACCAACATCCGTCGAGCTCATGCGTATACCTTCTGTAGACTGATGAACAGTTCGCGCGGTAAGATGCTCTGACTGGCAAACTGTCGCCGGAACAATCTAGAAAACTTTGGAGAGCGCGATCTGGAGAACCGAATCGTGGACCGGCTAAACCAGGTCTGCACCTGGCTTGATACAAAACGACAAACCTCAGGCGCGAGGAGTGTCGTGAGGAACTAGCTGGAGCGTCTGAAGCAGCTTTTGGCGCTATACTTTCAACCGACCTTAACAACCATCTCTCCGGAATCTTTCGTTGAGTTCCTCACTCGACTCCCTGACTGGCTCTGCTTCACCCCTCGGCCCGGCCACATCCTGTGACTGCCTCTCGCTGCCTCCGGCTCAGTGGTCTGCCGAAATTTCTTCCGGAAGTCCTCGTTGATCTCCTTCGCTGCCTCGCCTCTCCCAAGGCAGGGTCTATGCTCCCTGCCTAATCTTCCTACCATCTCATCTTGATGTCCTCCACTCACTTTTCTCCCGGGCCCAGGATCCCTGGTCCTCCTGGCCACGCTGCTTGGTGCTTTGGTGGTGGGCCTCTTCCTTAACGTCCGTCGTGATCCCAATGCAATGAGACCACAAGCGCATCGTGGAAAAAGTGTTCATGATATTTAATACGACCACAACACTGACTAAACAAACAAACACTTAGCAACTAACATAAATTTC
>NW_019943933.1:182392-184335 GCF_002910315.2 Salvelinus sp. IW2-2015
TGCAGGGCTAGACAGCAACTGTGCAAAAACAAGATCCCACAAACTAGGGTGGAAAACAGGCTGCCTAAGTATGATTCCCAATCAGAGACAACGATTGTCACGCCCTGACCTTAGAGAGGCTTTTTATGTCTCTATTTGTTTTGGTCAGGGTGTGATTTGGGGTGGGCATTCTACGTTTTGTTTTCTATGATTTTGTGTTTCTATGTTTTGGCCGGGTATGGTTCTCAATCAGGGACAGCTGTCTATCGTTGTCTCTGATTGGGAACCATACTTAGGTAGCCATTTTTCCCTACTTTCGTTGTGGGTATGTAACGAACGTCGTCGGGAGAAGGAGAGGAGGACCAAAGTGCAGCGTGGTACGTATCCATAACTTTTAATCAAGATGAATACACGAACAAAACAACAAAACGACCAACGACCAGTTCTGACAGGTGCAACAAACACTAACCAGAAAATAACCACCCACAAACAAAAGTGGGAAAACAGGCTACCTAAGTATGGCTCCCAATCAGAGACAACGATAGACAGCTGCCTCTGATTGAGAACCATACCAGGCCAAACACATAGAAATAGAAAACCTAGACCTACAAGATAGAATACCCACCCACATCACACCCTGACCAAACTAAAAATAGAAACATACAAAGCAATCTACGGTCAGGGCGTGACAGGGTAGTGTCACGATCGTGTGGAAGAGATTCGGACCAAAACGCAGCATGAGGAAAATAAGCCATCTTCTTTTAATTAAACGAACGAAGATGAACATGAAACGAAAACACTTACACAAACTATACAAAACAACAAATGATCGTGAAGCTAAATAACGCAAGTGCCCAGACAAGCAACAAACGTTAAACAAGACAACTACCCACAAAAGCCTACTGCCTATGGCTACCTTAAATATGGCTCCCAATCAGAGACAAATGAATGACAGCTGTCTCTGATTGAGACCCAATCTAGGCAGCCATAGACATAACTAGACAACCTCACAATTATCTTTCCCATACACAATACAACACCCATAGACTAAACAAAACACACACAACATACAATGCCCACCCCAACTCACGCCCTGACCAACTAAACATAATCAAAATAACATAAAAATAGGTCAGGAACGTGACAGGTAGTTAACTTTGTTTGTGGCACTAATGCCCTGTAAGCTTCACAGTTGTTTTTCATTTGTTGTTTTGTCGGCGACATTTTTAAATAAAAAGGAAAATGTACTCTCACCACGCCGCACCTTGGTCTTCTTCCAGCAACGGCCGTGACAACGATAGACAGCTGCCTCTGATTGGGAACCATACCCGGCCAACAAAGAAATAGAAAACTAGAATGCCCACCCAAATCACACCCTGACCTAATCAAATAGAGAAATAAAAAGGCTCTTTAAGGTCAGGGTGTGACAGTGACAGTGTGAGGGCTTTGCATAGGCGCCTTGTTGCGTTTTTTTGTGGGACTGAAAAAAATGCCCGGAACGTAAAAGAACAGTACAGATCACTTTCGTTCACGGTTCGGATTATTTTCCTCTAAAAATGTCTTTATTTTCTGGTTTTCGGTTCTGTTCCCTGAACCGGTTTGAACCCCTGCAAACAAGTAATATACATTTCTGTGATTATCAACATCAGCTATGTATCAACATGTTGTGTTACGTGAAATTGCATTCAATTTAGGAGCTGATTTCGTTTTTTGTCATTTAAATCCGCTCCCGCAGGCATGCTCTATTTCCTGTGTGTCATTTGTGTGTGTGTTTGTGTGTGTTTGTGTGTGTGTGTGTGTTTGTGTGTGTGTGTGTGTGTGTGTGTGCAAGTTTGTGTTTGTGTTTGTGTGTGTGTACGGTAATGTCTGTGTGTTAGAAATGTGTCAAATTAGAAGGGTTGATGTTTCTCTGTTCCAGTTCATTTAACAATGATCAATAAATGTGTGTTTGTTTGGGGGGAGGT
>NW_019943934.1:0-9446 GCF_002910315.2 Salvelinus sp. IW2-2015
TTTTCCATTTTCATCACATGAGAATCGTGTCAGGTCTGCGAGTGCACAAGCAGAGATCTTTCAGTATGGCACATTGACAGGCAGCTTGTTCAAATAAAGGACCCACAAAGCTCTGAACGCAGGCAACTGAGCTATTGAAAAATGCATTTACATGGATACACACGCATGGCAACACAAAACAAAAACAGAACCATTTCCTCTGTTGTCTCACAGGATATTGTCTCTGTGGGGTGTTGAGAGGATACATATTCAATTGTTGAAAAAAGTGCATATTTTCGTACGAAAAGTTAATTAGAAATGGTTACAGTGTTGTTCAAAAATGTGATCAAATTGAAAACATGATCTCTCTGTGACATCTTAACCCTTTTAATAACTGGGCTCTGGGGAAATGGACAACATACGCAGAGCTTATCTATGACACATTGAATCAGATGGTGTCATTGTCTTCAACAGAATAGTGTGAAACCAGATGAGWGCATGGGAATATGTAAATGAGAGATATTTTTTCAGTAAAACTCCGTTGTCTCTCTGTCAGAGGGACGTCTGTACATTTTCTCTAAATTACACTGATTTCCCTTAAGGATCAACTTAAAGCACATAAACAAATTCATATGTGCCTTAATTGAATTCAAACTCATAAAAGAGTTTCTAACCACTTGCCAAAAGCCGTTATGCCTCTTAGATATTAAAGAGAGTCGTGCTTTTACATGGTTTTGTAATCTGTCTGCCTTGTCTGTTTGAATGGACTGGACAAATTATGAGCTGCTCTAAGTTTCTATTGGTACAGCAGTTAATTACAAAGAGAGTACACACATGGAAAGATTTATTGAAATGAATCCCAGTGTGAAACCAACATGAAAACACGAAAATACTTTGATTTTGCCGGTCTCAAAGTTGGTCTAAAAATGTTTTTCAAATTGGGTTTACGGTAAACAATTCCTCTTGCAGGAATATTTCCAGGAGGAAATATTTCCAGGAGGTTATCTGACAGCAAAAGTAGTCCCGACACAAAGAAGTCCCCATGACTTCAAAGTCCAGAGAGACGGGTTAATTGGGTTAGGGCTGGTCCTTGGATGGTAAAGGATCTGCCATGAGGCTGARGCTCATGCAAAGTGGCTTTATCAGTCTGGGATGCCACCACACCTTTGTTCAACCTGGAGGTCTGATACACACTGTTTACATTGTGGTTTTCAAAATATGTCTCCAAATATGAAAAAGACAACAGAGTTTTGCTTGATAGACAGTGTGTGATTCAAACAGAACACATCTTCCGTTAACATCCTAAACTTAAAGGTCCTATTAGAGTCATGAAAACATCATGCAGCAGGAGAAATCTGCCCAACAAGAGTCAGATCATCAAAGTAGGAGAAATCTGAGGTTTGTTGTTTTATTTAGTCAGTTAAGAACAAATTCTTATTTACAATGACGGCCTACCGCGGCCAACGCTGAGACCCCCAATCACGACAGGATGTGATACAGCCTGGATTCAAAACCAGGGACTATAATGATGCCTTTTGCACTGGGATGCAGTGCCTTAGACAGCTGCGGCACTTAGACAGCTGTGCCACTCATTACACAAACAATGAGAGGAAAGTGTTGAAAAGTATTTTTTCCTTTTGATCTATTGTGTCTCCTTCAATGCCATTGTGAAAGGTTCAGAAAAACGACATTCTTTGAAGAAAGGCTTTGTGAAGGAAGCAAAACGGTTTTCAAGGATTTTATTCATGCATCCTAAAGGAAGTGGCCTAACCTGTAAAAGCAAAAGCATAGAAGCGCAAATAACACCAACACTGTCTGTGCCTCTCCTCTCCTGGTGGACAGGAAAGTACACAATATTTCTTATTGCCCTGGATACTTAAATGTGTGTGCCTTGGGCCCTCTTAAATGTGGCATGATGACCAAATGTTAGCAGCAGAATGGAGTGTACAGATTAGGCCTGGTACAGTAATAAACCTCCACAGCATCCTGGAAGACAGACGCAGTCAATACGAAGTGATAACAACTCCGCTGAACAATTACCTCTTAGTCACTCCTGGTATTCCCATTAAAAGGGGATCTGGAGACAAACCAGGCCTTAATTGAGGTCCGAGACAATAATTGCAAAGGAGTCTCATTTAATATTTAATTATGGTGTCTTGGCCATGCTAAATTATACATTCACATAATGACCATGAGCACAGAGTTTGTTCTGTCACTATAAACCATGGCACAAAAAGAGGCATTCATCCAGCCACTTTTATTGAACTGATATGAATTGATTCATCATAAGCCACCTGGATCTGTCCTCCTTGGGCTCAGCAGCCAGTGAGCCAGCTTCCCCAGTGGAGTGGTGCGAGGTAGGCCTCTCTATCTTAACCCTGCTGCATTCAAATAAATGAGAAGCTATGGGGTCATGGGGCTATGGAGTCTAAAGCCAGAGGATATTGTTCGATTCCACCTCGGCACTCCAGGAGGCAATTTAAACAACCCAGCATGCTAATCAAGGGTGGCGCTCTCTCTCTCTCTTTCTCACACTCTCTCTGTCTCTTTCAAGTAACAGAGGAGCCAAACTGGACCCAAACAATCTAAAGTGGAAACTCAAATTGGGCTCCTGTCTAGGAGAACATTAGGCTCCAACAGGAAATGGGCACTCACGTAGAAAAGGCAGAAATGGGTTTTGTTGACCACACTGCTGTTATGTCTTGAATGTGATTTTTCAAAAATGTTACTTTTTAGACTAGAGAATCATGTCAGTATATTGTGACCTTATGGATCGCTCGGTCCTTTGTCCCAGGGGGTCGTATTTACGAGAATCAACGACTGTTAATGCCAGTGGTAACAGTCAGGAATCAAACCTGAAACAATGAGTGTTAAAGTAAGAGGTTGGATGTAGGAAGGGAGGCATAGGGAGTTGAACCTACAATCCCAGCCAGTAGAAGGAGAACAGGTCCAGAGCTCTCCTGCTGCCAGCAAGACATCAACACCATCTCTGAGGAACTGCATTATTATTCCCATACCCGCCCACCTCCACTCCTCCAGAATAATTCAATATATTAATATTCCCCTGGTATTTKTTGTGACCACAGAAAGCGATAGTGTTCATTCTCCTCTGGTGCTCTGGACCCACAGGTCAGCTGGTAGCAGATCAGAGGCCCCTCTCTGACTCTGAGGTTAAACTAACCAGGTCTGACCGATAAAGATACCTATTCCCTTTGGAAATCTAGACCAGCTTGGCATTTGGTTTAGGATTAGCTTGTTCTCCTGTTCTTTTTTGTGCTCTGAGTATTCTTTTCATTAGCTACTGAGATGCAGTTTGTCTTTGTGTATTGTTTGTAGGAGCCAATCTGTGAATTAGGAAGGTCAATTATCGTGCTAAGGAAATACTAGACTAAGAAAGTACTGTGTCAGTATCAGTATTTGGTATGAAACTCAAACAAAAATGCATTATCTGCAAGGAAAAATCAATTAGTGAACCAACAATGTATCTTCTGTATCTTCTGGGGTCCTAATCATTGATCAGCTGTTGTTCATCTGATTGTGTCTTACTTGCGATGACTGTGATGCATAGTTGATTCACTTACTTTCGACACATGTACTTATTGTAGGTCTCTCTGGATAAGAGCGTCTGCTAAATTACTATATGTAAGTGTAATAAGCTGTGGAAAACCTCTCTAAAATAAACGGTCTAGTCAAATTTGCCATAAAGAAATTTGGCACAGCTCAAACAGGATCACATCATCACATAAACATACATATTTGTATATTTTTGTTGTAATGTATGTATTCACGACAACTGTAACAAAGACAGTGTTACCACACTGAAATAGAAATGGCCCCTGCAAAGGAAGTAGTTGATGGAAATGCTAAAGAACACTTCCCTCTACTGGTACAAAGAAGTGTTACAGTTTGTGGATAATCTTCAATACAAGTGAATTGCAGATTACTGAAAGATGCATTTATTTTTACTTTCTCTGTGCCCTTTCTCTTGGCGGTCACTAAAAGGGAGTCACTGGACTGCGCAGGATAATGTGCTGCTCCTTGGGGTCTGGGGCGGGTGTGTCATCAATCTTTTCTGGGTCTTCTGTGGAGTCACTGGACAGCCTCTGTAGTGTAGTCTGGGTAATGTGCTGCTCATTGGGGCCTGGAGTGGGTGTCTCGTGTTCCATCTCTTCTTGGTTCTCTATGGATCCTGTGGAGTCACTGGACAGCCCCTCTAGTGTAGTATGGGTAATGTGCTGCTCATTGGGGTTTATGATATGTGTCTCATCCATCTCCTCATTCTGGGAGGATGTTTGGTTGGTATCAACTCCGTCATTCTCTGTGTCTGATTCCTTCTACTCCTACTCCTTCCTCCCTCCTTCATGTCCCCATTTCTCATATATTTTCTCCTCTTGTCTTTCTCTTCTCTGTCTCTTTATTACTTCCTCTTTTCCCTTATTCTTCCACATCATTATTCTCTCTTTCCTTCCCTGGCTGGTTCCCCTGACTGAGTCTCCTGGTTGGACTCCTGCATGTGTTGATTTGTCTGGTTCTTGTATTCGTGGTCTACTGTGTACAGGTCCTGGTGTCTCTCCTGGTTGGGCTGCATGTGTTGATTTGTTGGTTTCTTGTATTCGTGGTCTTCTGTTAAGGTCCTGGGTGTCTCTCCTGGTTGGACTCCTGCATGTGTTGATTTGCTGGTTCTTGTATTCGTGGTCTCACTGTGTAAGGTCCTGGTGTCTCTCCTGGTTGGGGGCTGCATGGTGTTGATTTGTCTGGTTCTTGTATCTGTGGTCTACGTGTACAGGTCCTGGTGTCTCTCCTGGTGGACTCCTGCATGTGTTGATTGTCTGGTTCCTTGTATTCGTCCGGTCTACTGTGGTAACGGTCTGGTGTCTCTCTGGTTGGGCTTCATGTGTTGATTTGTCTGGTTCTTGTATTCGTGGTCTACTGTGTAACAGGTCCGGTGTCTCTCCTGGTTGGGCTTCATGTGTTGATTTGCTGGTTCTTGTATTCGTGTCTACTGTGTACAGGTCCTGGTGTCTCTTTGGTTGGCTTCATGTGTTGATTTGTCTGGTTCTTGTAAATTCGTGTCTACTGTGTACAGGTCCGTGGTGTCTTCCCTGGTTGGGCTTCATGTGTTGATTTGTCTGGTTTTGGTATTCGTGGTCTCCCTTGTACAGGTCTGGTGTCTCTCCTGGTTGGGCTTCATGTGTTGATTTGTCTGGTTCTTGTATTCGTGGTCTACTGTGTACAGGTCCTGGTGTCTCTCCTGGTTGGACTTCATGTGCAGGTCTGTTATTGTGCAGGTCTAGTATTTCTTCTTCCTCTAGTTCGCTCTGCAGGTCATGGTAGTTTGGTCTCTGGAGGTTTTGGTCCAGTTAAGAGGGTGTGTCTCTGCTATCCTGGTTCTCTTCTAGCACTTTCTCTGACACTGAAACACAGAATGACAAGATGAGAACAGCATAAAAAATAATTGAATGAGAGAGGAGTGAAAAATTACATTACTTATTGCAACCTGGTCTCAGACCATTTCGTATTATTCTGTATGTAATTCCGAGACACTCCATTTAGTATGTTATGTTACATTTCGTATGTTACTGTATGCATTAATTTGTGGATGTCCATCACTCATTTCGTATGATATGTCACAAATTACAATTACGTTCTATATGTTCCAAATTCGCAAAATGTATGATATGTAACAAATTCTAGCTAGGTGGCTAGGTGGCTAATCTTAGCTAGCTAGCTGGCTAACGGTAGCTAGGCTAGGAGTTAGGGCTAGGGGTGAAGTTTAGGAGTTAGGTTAAAGGGTTAAGGTTAGGTGAAGGGTTAGCTAAAAGGGTTAAGGTTAGGGGAAGGGTTAGCTAAAAGGGTTAAGGTTAGGTGAAGGGTTAGCTAAACGGGTTAAGGTTAGGGGAAGGGTTAGCTAAAAGGGTTAAGGTTAGGGGAAGGGTTAGCTAACATAAGTAAAGTAGCTAAAAGTAGTAAGTTGTTGAAAAGTTGCTAATTAGCTAAAATTGTCCGCGATAAGATTTGAACTCACAACTTTACGGTTGCTAGACATTTACACTATACACCCATCCAGCCACCCCAATCAACCCCAATATTTTTGTTTTTGCCATAACCCTTTCCTACAGTCAAATGACCTAGTGGCCTGATGGTGGAATGTTTTTAATAATGTCATAAGTAATTAACTTTTTTTTTTTTTACTGCCCAAAATCTGGTATTTCTATGTCAAACGGTTTTGTTATATTTCAGTCTTCTTTGATATATACAGTATGTAAAGTGTAATATTGGGATGCAAACTCAACATTGAATACATTTCAATTCTATATCTGACATTGTACAGGTGTGCTGTTTTTTTAAAGACCATAACCATGTATACTTTTGTTTCAAAGTACATTTGTTTAAGACTACCAACAAACACTCTGTGTGAGCCTGATTCAGCCCACTGCAGTAAAATGTTAGTAAGTAACCATCTGTCTTATGTAACCATACCAAACGTAACATAGAGTGTCCCGTATTTACATGTACTCTGTTGCGTCTAGTCTATGAGACCAGGCTGCTTATTGTCATTGTCCAGAAGCAATATTGAATGTGTTGTTTAATTAAAAAAATGGAAGTGCATAATGATTTAATGTGGTCCAATGAGTAGAGTTTGTGAGGCAGTGTTCAGTGGGTGTGTGTTCCTCTGCTGCTGGACCTGTCTACCATGGGAGGTTAATTCATCGGTCTGTATGTCTGAAGAGCTGTGACCCCGTCTGTTTTTTACCACTCTAAGGGGTGGTAAAGGGATCTGAGCCTGGCTATGATCTGGTGGGGGTGGTGTAGGGCTCTGAGCCTGGCTATGACCTGGTAGGGGTGGTGTAGGGCTCTGAGCCTGGCTATGACCTGGTGGGGGTGGTGTAGGGCTCTGAGCCTGGCTATGACCTGGTGGGGGTGGTGTAGGGCTCTGAGCCTGGCTATGATCGGGTGGGGTGGTGGTAGGGCTCAGCCTGGCTATATCTGGTGGGGGTGGTGTAAGGGCCTCTGAGCTGGCTATGACCTGGTAGGGGTGGTGTAGGGCTTGAGCCTGGCTATGACATGGTGGGAGGTGGTGTAGGGCTCAGCCCTGGCTATGACCTGGTGGGGGTGGGTGTAGGGCTCTGACCTGGCTATGACCTGGTGGGGGTGGGTGTAGGGCTCTGGCCTGGCTATGACCTGGTGGGGGTGGTGTATGTAAGGGCTCTGAGCCTGGCTATGATTCTGGTGGGGTGGTGTAGGGCTCTGAGCTGGCTTGATCGGTGGGGTGGTGTAGGGCTCTGGCCTGGCTAATGATCTGGTGGGGGTGGTGTAGGGCTCTGAGCCTTGGCTATGATCTGGTGGGGGTGGTGTAGGTCTGAGCCTGGCTATGATCCTGGTGGGGGTGGTTGGTAAGGGCTCTGAAGCCTGGCTCTGTAATCTGGTGGGGGTGGTGTAGGGCTCTGAGCCTGCTATGATCTGGTGGGGGTTGTGTAGGGCTCTGAGCCTAGCTATTGATCTGGTGGGGTAGTGTATGGGCTCTGAGCCTGGCTATGATCTGGTGGGGTGCTGTAGGGTCAGCCTGGCTATGAACCTGGTGGGGGTGGTGTAGGCTCTGAGCCTGGCTATGATCTGGTGGGGGTGGTGTAGGGCTCAGCCTGGCTATTGACCTGGTGGGGGGTGGGTAGGGCCTGAGCCTGGCTATGATCTGGTGGGGGGGTGGGTGTAGGGCTCTGAGCCTGGCTATGACCTGGTGGGGGTGGTGTAGGGCTTCTGAGCCTGGCTATGACCTGGTGGGGTGGTGTAGGGCTCTGAGCCTAGCTATGACCCTGGTGGTGGGTGGTGTAGGGCTCTGAGCCTGGCTTGAACCTGGTGGGGGTGGTGTAGGGCTCTGAGCCTGAGCTATGATCTGGTGGGGGTGGTGTAGGGCTCTGAGCCCTGGCTATGACCTGGTGGGGTGGTGTAGGGCTCTGAGCCTGGCTATGACCTGTGGGGTGGTGTAGGGCTCTGAGCCTAGGCTTATGACTGGTGGGGGGTCGTGTGGGTCTGAGCTGGCTATGACTGGTGGGGGGTGGTCGGTGGGCTCTGAGCTAGCATCTCTGGTGGGGGTGGTGTAGGGCTCTGAGCCTGGGCTATGACCTGGTGGGGGTTGGTGTAGGGCTTTCTGAGCTGGCTATGACCTGGTGGGGGGGTGTAGGGCTCTGGAGCCTGGCTATGACCTGGTGGGGGTGGTGTGGGCTCTGAGCCTGGCTTATGACCTGGTGGGGGTGGTGTAGGGCTCTGAGCCTAGCTAGTGACCTGGTGGGGGTGGTGTAGGGCTCTGAGCCTGGCTATGACCTGAGGGGTGGTGTAGGGTTCTGAGCCTAGCTATGATCTGGTGGGGGTGGGTGTAGGGCTAGCCTTGGCTATGACCTGGTGGGGTGGTGTAGGGCTCTGACGCCTGGCTTGACTGTGGGGGTGGTGTAGGGCTCTGAGCCTGGCTATGACCTGGTGGGGGTGGTTGTAGGGCTCTGAGCCTGGCTATGACTGGTTGGGGGTGGTGTAGGGCTCTGAGCCTGCCCTATGACCCTGAGAGGGTGGATGTAGGGTTGAGCACCTCAGCTAATGATCTGGGTGGGGTGGTGTAGGGCCTCAGCCTGCTACTGACCTACTGGTGGGGTGGTGTAGGCTCTTGGACCTGGGCTATGATCTGGTGGGGGTGGTTGTAAGCGGCTCAGCCTGGCTAATGACTGGAGCGGGTGGTGTAGGGCTCAGCCTGGCTATGACCCTGGTGGGGGTGGTGTTAGGGCTCTGAGCCTGGCTTGACCTGCGTGGGGGTGGTGTAGGGCTCTGAGCCTGGCTATGATCTGGTGGGGGGGTGTAGGCGCTCTGAGCCCTGGCTGATGATCTGGTGGGAGGTGGTTGTACGGGCCTGAGCCTGGCTATGATCTAGGTGGTGGCGTTGGGTGTAGGGCTCAGCCTGGCTATGACCCGGGGGGGTGGAGAATTAACAGAACTCAACTATTGGCATGGCAAAATCATCAACGGTAAGGGAATATTTATCATATATTTTCTTGTTTATGTTGACGCCATCTTTGGGCCTGTGGTGTTTTTACTTTTGAACGCCGTCATACGCGATTTGTAGCCGTCGGTGCTTTCTTTTTCCGTAAAGTTTTTTGTAATTGACACAGCAGGTTGCAATTAAGGAGACGCTGTATATCGTATATTCCATGTGAGTATATACTCTGTATTATCATCTATAATTTATGAGATTTCTTTAAAACCGATGTGGCCACTGCCAAAGTCACTTGATGTTTTTTGCAACTTAGTGAAATCTAGTCGCCTCAATGTAAACTCAGATTCTTAATATAAATATGATTTAATCAAAAAAACAGCCAACATGGCAATGTTCTGTGTAACATAAAGTCCTTTGAGCTGTCATCTTGAATGAAAATAATCAAAGGTTAGTGATTCATTTTATCTCTATTCTGGTTTTGTGCAGCTAT
>NW_019943934.1:9471-11574 GCF_002910315.2 Salvelinus sp. IW2-2015
CTGGTGGGGGTGGTGTAGGGCTCTGAGCCTGGCTATGATCTGGTGGTGGTGGTGTAGGGCTCAGCCTGGCTATGACCTGGTGGGGGTGGAGATTAACAGAACTCATATTGGCAGGCAAAATCATCAACGGTAAGGGAATATTTATCATATATTTTCTTGTTTATGTTGACGCCATCTTTGCGGCTGTGGTGTTTTACTTTTGAGCGCCGTCTCAGATTGTAGCGTGGGTTTCTTTTTCCGTAAAGTTTTTTTGTAATCTGACACAGCGGTTGCATTAAGGAGAGGTATATCTATAATTCCATGTGTATAACTTGTATTATCATCTATATTTATGAGTATTTCTGTTGAAACGATGTGGCTATGCAAAGTCACTTGATGTTTTTGCAACTAGTGAATCTAGTCGCCTCAATGTAAACTCAGATTTCTTAATATAAATATGAATTTAATCAAACAAAACATGCATGTATTGTGTAACATAAAGTCCTTTGAGTGTCATCTGATGAAAATAATCAAAGGTTAGTGATTCATTTTATCTCTATTCTGGTTTTTGTGAAGCTATCTTTAGCTAGAAAAAATGGCTGTGATTATTGTGATTTTGTGGTGACCTAACATAATCGTTTGTAGTGCTTTCGCTGAAAAGCCTATTTGAAATGATATAAGACACATGAATGTCTGAGGAATTTTAATTATGAGATTTCTGTTTTTTGAATTTGGCGCCCTGCACTTCGACTGGCTGTTGTCATATCGATCCCGTTAATGGGACTGCAGCCATAAGAAGTTAATGACTTCCAACCTAAGTTTATGTAAACCTACGACTTCAACTGTATATATATGTCTATGTATGTATATGTGTGCATATAAACTCAGCCAAAAAAAGAAACGTCCTCTCACTGTCAACTGTGTTAATTTTCAGCAAACTTAAGGTCACAGTTATGAAAACTTAGGACACTAAAGAGGCCTTTCTACTGACTCTGAACACCAAAAGAAAGATGCCCAGGGTCCCTGCTCATCTGCGTGAATGTGCCTTAGGCATGCTACAAGGAGGTATGAGGACTGCAAATGTAACCAGTGCAAAAAAATTGCAATGTCCGTACTGTGAGACGCCTAAGGCAGTGTTACAGAGAGACAGGACGGACAGCTGATTGTCCTCGCAGTGGCAGACCACGTGTAACAACTCCTGCACAGGATCAGTACATCTCATAACATCACAGGTACAGGATGGCAACAACAACAACTGCCCGAGTTACACCAGGAATGCACAATCCCTCCATCAGTGCTCAGATTGTCCGCAATAGGCTGGACAGGGCTTGTAAGCCTGTTGTAAGCCCGGTCCTCACCAGACATCACCGGCAACAACGTCRCCTATGGGCACAAACCCACCGTCGCTGGACCAGACAGGACTGGCAAAAAGTGCTCTTCACTGACTACTCACAGTTTTGTCTCACCAGGGGTGATGGTCAGATTCGCGTTTATCGTCGAAGGAATGAGCATTACACCGAGGCCTGTACTCTGGAGCGGGATCGATTTGGAGGTGGAGGGTCCATCATGGTCTGGAGCCGTGTGTCACAGCATCATCGAACTGAGCTTGTTGTCATTGCAGGCAATCTCAACGCTGTGCGGTCCAGGGAAGACATGCTCCTCCCTCATGTGGTACCCTTCCTGCAGGCTCATCCTGACATGACCCATGACATGATACTTATTTTCCACCATAATTTGCAAATAAATTCATAAAAAATCCTACAATGTGGTTTTCTGGATTTTTTCTCTAATTTTGTCTGTCATGGTTGAAGTGTACCTATGATGAAAATTACAGGCCTCTCTCATCTTTTTAAGTGGGAGAACTTGCACAATTGGTGGCTGACTAAATTCTTTTTTGCCCCACTGTATGAGTGTGTTCAATTTCCAAACGCCTAACGTTACCACGTTCATTTGTACAAACAATAGTACGCAAGTATAAACACCATGAGACAACGCAGCTGTCATACCGCTCAGGAAGGAGACGCGTTTTGTCTCCTAGAGATGAACGTACTTTGGTGAGAAAAGTGCAAATCAATCCCAGAACAACAGCAAAGGACCTTGTGAAGATGCTGGAGGGAACAGGTA
>NW_019943934.1:17364-36813 GCF_002910315.2 Salvelinus sp. IW2-2015
AACAGGTACAAAAGTATCTATATCCACAGTAAAACGAGTCCTATATCGACATAACCTGAAAGGCCGCTCAGCAAGGAAGAAGCCACTGCCCCAAAACCGCCATAAAAAAGCTAGACTACGGTTTGCAACTGCACATGGGGACAAAGATCGTACTTATTTGGAGAAATGTCCTCTGGTCTGATGAAACAAAAATAGAACTGTTTGGCCATAATGACCATCGTTATGTTTGGAGGAAAAAGGGGAAGGCTTGCAAGCTGAAGAATATCATCCCAACCGTGAAGCACGGGGGTGGCAGCATCATGTTGTGGGGGGTGCTTTGCTGCAGGAGGGACAGGTGCACTTCACAAAATAAATGGCATCATTAGGAAGAAACATTATGTGGATATATTGAAGCAACATCTCAAGACATCAGTCAGGAAGTTAAAGCTTGGTCGCAAATGGGTCTTCCAAATGGACAATGACCCCAAGCATACTTCCAAAGTTATGGAAAAATGGCTTAAGGACAACAAAGCCAAGGTATTGGAGTGGCCATCACAAAGCACTGACCTCAATCCTACAGAAAATGTGTGGGCAGAACTGAAAAAGTGTGTGCGAGCAAGGAGGCCTACAAACCTGACTCAGTCACACCGGCTGTGTCAGGAGGAATGGGCCAAAATCATATTGTGGGAAGCTTGTGGAAGGCTACCCGAAACGTTTGACTCATGTTAAACAATTTAAAGGCTATGCTGCCAAATACTAATTGAGCGGACGTTAACTTCTGACCCACTGGGAATGTGATGAAAGATATAAAATCTGAAATAAGTAATTCTCTCTACTATTAATCTGACATTTCACAATCTTAAAATAAAGTAGTGATCCTAACTGACCCAAAACTGGGAATTGGGAAAAACTAAGGTGTATGGTGTATGTACACTTCCGACTTCAACTCTATATGAGTGTGTTAAAGTGTGTGTGGAGTGATATATGAGTGTGTTTAAGTGGGTGTGTTGTGATATATGAGTGTGATGTATGAGTGTGTTTAAGTGTGTGGAGTGATATATGAGTGTGTATAATTGTGTGTGTGGAGTGACATATGAGTGTGATTTATGAGTGTGTTTAAGTGTGTGTGTGGAGTGATATATCTGTGTTTAAGTGTGTGTGTGTGTGTGGAGTGATATATGAGTGTGTGTGTGTGGAGTTATATATGACTGTGCATAAGTGTGTGTGTGGAGTGATATATAACTGTGTGTGTGGAGGGATATATGAGTGGTTATAAATGTGTGTGAAGTGATTTATGAGTGTGTATATGTCTGTGTGTTTCTGCATGTATAAGTAGGGTAAAGGTGGGATCTCAGTACCGGAAAAAAGGCCTCCTAATGACCTGACTCTCAGTGTCCAAGCTGCTGCCCCATTGTGGGTCGCTATGAATGCCACAAGATGGCTGAAATAATTTAGTTCCTCGAACAAAGAAAGAGCACAAACAAAGTGTTTGGTGGGGGTGATATGGGGGAGGCTAAAGTGTGTCTGGCTTGCCGTCCCCAAACAAAGCCGCTCCATCCCAATCTGGACTCCTCCGACAGACATTGTTCCACAGCGGCGTGCGTGTGCACAGACAGAGATGGGGCTCATTTCAAACACACACACACACACACACACACACACACACACACACACACACACACACACACACACACACACACACACACACACACACCACACACACACACACACACACAACACACACACACACACACACATACACAAAACACATACAATTACCCCTCAGAATCAGAACAGACGTACTTGTGCGGCCTGAGTCACTGCTCACCAGATGAATCTGCAAGTTTTAAACATGATAAGACACACTACACACACACACCAACCACTACACTACACTACACACACCAACACAAACACTACACACTACACACCAACACAAACACCAACACGAACACCACTCACATACACACACACCACACTACACCACACAACACACACCAACAAACACAAAACCACACACACCAACACTACACACACCATAATGAACACACACACACCAGCACTACACACACACCAACACTACACACACACCAACACTACACACACACCAATATGAACACACTCACCAGCACTACATACACACCAACATGAACACACTCACCAACATGAACACACTCACCAACACAAACATATACACCAACATTACACACACACTGTTATTCTCTCTCTCTCAAAACACAAACACACAACCTACACATTTTACCCAAACAATCTTCCAAGCAAACAGACACCATTAAAATTTGGATAGGGAGGTCAGATTATTTCCATGTTTCTACACATCATAGATATACTCATTCTCCCCRTGAAGAGGAGTAGTACAGTGCAGTGCTCAGTCCATTGRTGGTACTGTAGTCAGATGTAAAGGACCAAGGCTGAATAGACACTGAATTGAAATTACAATGTAGAAAGGTCCAAGGCTTTGAGATCAGATCAATGAATGCCCAAGGTCCTTTGACTCATTTATAGAGGACTGTGTCCATTCCTTCTTTATTTTACTTCTTTATGTGATGACTTAAGAGTAATATTGTTTTATTAAACACAACAACAGAAACCAGAACAATTCTGTATTAGAGATGAAGAGAAACTTGAATGGCTGTTTAGAAAATAAGTGACCCTGGTTGCACATTTTATTTCCAAAGCATGTAAGATACGTTAAGCTATTCCCTCCATTACGACACTGCTGCCCAGTTGAAGAGCTTGTGATCTCCATGCAGCACCACAGCACCGTGCGCCTTTGGAAAAGCGCACCTCAGCCTCAGAAGATACTGTTCTGGAGGCATGCAGTCATAGAGTCATTATACCCTAACTAGCCAAATAAAGTGTAGAGCATGCATGATGCGTGCAACTCGTCATTCAAACATATTTTTCATTTAATTAATCCTTTATTCAGTTCAGTCAGTCGCAATAGGAAGTTGCAATAGGAACTAAATCAAAGAGAATAGAACAGTCTTTTCCATTTGTTTATTGAAATCCATGTGTATTCAAAATGACAAAATTTCTCCAAAGTTCTTTAGCCTGTCACTTTAATAATTCAATGGTTAATTTAGGCATATCCAAATAAAAAATAAGCCTTCAACTTGTAGGCATTGCAATTTAGGCTATCATTTGGGGTACTGGTGTCTTGCGGAATAGGTTTAGAACTATATTTGTGTTTTATAACTGTTTTTATTATAGGGCTCCCCTTACAAAGAGAACCTAGCTCACAGGCCTCTAAAAATAGCCTCTAAATACATTTTAAATAAAATAGTTGAAGAAGCACGTGCAGTGGCTGATAGGGAAAACAGATCTGGCAATAAGAATAGGCTATAGATAGTCTTGACCATTTGGGACCCCTTGACTATTTCGCTCAGGACAGGTTAAAGCCAAGACTTAATCAATATTTTGTTTTGTCTCATTTATTGATATGGATATAGCCTCTACATGATGGGGTTGTGCAACACAAATGGCTGTAACAAACCTTCACTAATTCAACAGTCAAAATGCCTAATATAAGGTCTGCAGTCTGTGCTCCCAAATACTGGAAAAGTGTGATTCATTAGGTGACATGATCACCATAATAGCCCCACGCAGCTATAAAAAATTGTATTATGCAGTTATATGGACATCAAATAACACACAACAGCATGCCATATTTATGTGTATTCAGAAAGTACTTAGACCCCTTGACTTGTTACATTACAGCCTTATTATTAAAATGGCAACAACAGTGATGACTCTATTCAAGTTTATCTTAAGAAGTGAGAATTTGAAGAACTGGAACACCGGTTAGCTGAAGAGAGAGAGGCAGCACGGTTAAATTCTGAAATAGAGATGGAGAGACTCCAACTCACCATGGAGTGAAGATACCAGGAGATGCAACTGGAGAGTAGAGAAAGACAATGGAGAGAGCATCAATGCCTTGACCAGGCCCAGAATGAGCTGAAGAAGGCGGAGCGGCACGACTCGCTCCTAGAAAAGTGTGAAGGTTACATGACCCCTCTATGCACCCCCAGCCGCATCTTGCTCAGTCGGCCGACAAAGCGTAGCACCATGCAGGAGCCAAGAACTCAAGACGCGATCGACCACCAGGGTGAATCATGTGAAGTGCACTACGGCTGGCCCCAGACCAGCCACCCGCTAATACTAGAGAAACCTCCAGCAGCTTCCCATGTCTCCTGGCATGAAACCAACCAAGGACTTACCTCAGTTCCAGGTTTCTACAACCATGGTCTAGTCAACCAAAGTGATGCCTCCTCCTTGCTGCTAGTCCCACGCCGTTGGACTGATCCACCTCCATTGTTTAATCAGTCAGCCCAGCTCTCAGCATCAACTACTAGGCCACCTTAGAGCAGGTCAGCATCACGCCCGCTCTTATTCTACAAAGATCACGGGGCGGCACCACCACACAGGCCCAATCAACGCCAGCAGCCAACACCTGGGGAACCTCTAGCACCTGTGACTCCAGGCCCAAACCTAATGAACCTAGTTGTAACCTCCTCCTTTGGGATCCCAAAGCCAAAACTCAGACACTTCAGCAGCGGTCGAGAAAGTGTCTTCGCCCCCTACTGAGGATGGCCCTGGACAGACTGCTTGGCCCCATCCTCATCTGACAGAGCATTAGAAGTTCTGCAAGAACACCTCAAGCTTACAAGTGCTTAAAAACTGTCCCAGTCATGTATGCATAATCCAAATCCCTACTCCACTGCCCTGAACGCACTCCAAGACAAGTATGGACAGCCAAGGTAGCTGGTGCAGAGCGAGCTTGGAGCCATCCTGAATGTGGCACCTATCAAGATGGGAGATGCAGCAGCATTCGGACGAGTTCGCTCTCTCAGTCCAGTCTCTTGTGAGTATGCTCCAGACACCAGAGGGTGCCAACAGATTCGAGCTGATGTGTGGCTCACACGTGGAACGCCTTCTCAGCAAGCTGCCAGGAACCTACAGAGACGGTTTTGTGGAGTATTGCCTTACCAAAGGAATTCTACAAACAGGGGTCGATATAACCTACACTCAGACACACCTAACCTGACTGCATGGTTACAAGTCTAGTCTCGGGCCATTCGGATTGCCAGTCAGGTCGTTGAGTTGTCCCAGAAAGAGGAAAAGAGAGCTAAAGAACAGAGCCCATCTTCCCACAACAAGAACAAGTCTGCCACCGTCCTCTACAACACAGGACAGAAGTCCTCAGCTCCACAGGAAGGGAAGGATTCAAGGGTAAAGAGAAGCCTAAATCGCACTGCCTTTTCTGTAAGAATCAAGAACACTACCTCAGGTCTTGTGAAAAGTTTTTAAGAAGCTCTCCAAAGACCAAATAGCTAAGAGGGCCAAGGATAAAGAACGGTGCTGGCGGTGTGGGCGAGGACACCAGCCAGATTCCTGCACTCTAAAGAAGATGTGCAACGTCTGCAAAGAGCAACACCTGACTGTCCTTCATTACCTTTCTGAAGTAGAGGATAAGAGTGTCCTAATGGTCAGCACACCGCCGACTACAGTCTACTTGGACTGACCAAATCACTCTGGCCGTGTGATGCTAAAGGTGGTGAAAGTCCTAGATGACAGCTCAGAGCGCACCATTGTCCTTGCCTCTGCTGTTCAAGTCGGTTCAGATCCCCCCCCACTTGCTGACACCAATGTAACCGGTGTGCATGAAACTCTCAAGGTGGACCTGTTGCAGTCAACACAATAATTGGTTGTACACTCCAAGGGCCTTCCAATATCCCATCCATTTCCGGCAAGGAACGACAGTGCCTGTTCACTTCCACCATTTACAATTCAGAATACCTCTTTCGCCATGTGGAGAAGCTGTGGCAGATTGATACCCTACCTTACCGCAACGAGAAGATGGTGACCCTGTCCAAGCAAGATCATGACGCTATCCGGACCCTTGAGACTGACACCGTACGTGTGACTGTAGATGTTGCACGCTACGCCACTCCTCTACTCCGAGTTAAGGACTCTCCATGATTGACGGCACCCAAAGATGCAGTCTTGGCTCATCTGAGGAGCCCTGAGCGGTGTTTAGCCAAGAACCCAGAGCAGGCAAATACCTACTCCCAAGAAGTTCAGAAGCTATAAACCGCAGCCTATGTGATCAAGCTCCCCTAAGAAGAGGTTGACTCGGCAGAGGAGTCCTGGTACATCCCGCACCATCTGGTGCAGCACAACGGAAAGAACAGGTTAGTATTCAACTGTTCCTTTGCGTACAAGGGCCAAGTTCTTAACAAACTCCTCATACCAGGACCCACCTTGAGTCCTTCTCTGTTTGGCGACCTCCTGAGATGCAGGCAGCACACATTGGCTATCTGTGAACACATCAAGGCCATGTGCGCCTGCTACCCAAGACCAAGGTCTTCTTCGATTCCTGTGGAGGGATCTGAAGCGTGACCAAGAATCCAACGTCTGTGAATGGCAGTTTCTTCCTTTTGGCACGACCTGCAGCCCCTGTTGAACCACATTCGCATTGCAGAAACATGTGCGAGATCACAAGGATGATAACAAAGATGTGCTACAGATGGTGGAACATGCTTACAACGCCGACAATTGCCTGCATAGCGTCCCACAGAAGGATTCGAGATCCATCAATGGGCGAGTAATGACCCCGACGTTGTTGAGCATCTCCCTAAAGAAGATCTGTGAGCAAAGAACTGTGGCTCTCCCAAGACCCTGTAGACCCTGATGATCCCACATTAGGACTCCACTGACACTGCCCTATGGTCACATTGAGGTACAAGTACTGCCCTGTTGTGGAGCTGACGCCCAGCATGAGGGAAATCTACCATACTCTTGCCAGCCAGTATGACCCCCTGGGATATAGCATCCACTATACGGTGATAGCAAAGATTCTGGTACAGGAGCTCTGGAAGAAAGAGAAGGGATGGGATGACCCCCTCTTGTCGGCAGGCCTGCTAGACCAGTAGGAGTGGCAGCATGAACTTCAGACCCTGTCAGAGGTCGCCATACCTAGGTGTCATGTCCCTCCAAATATAGACAGAGCCACAGTGACCAATGACATCCACATCTTCTTCGATACTTCAGAGAGAGCATACAGCTCTGTGGCCTATCTCTGCACCAAGGATGACCAAAAAGTACATGTCACATTCCTGGTGGCAAGATCTCGAGTGGCACCCAAGCATCAACTCTCAATATCCCGCCAGGAGCTCAGTGCTGCCCTGACTGGAGCCCAACTAGCTTGTCTTCTGCATACTGAGCATACTTTGGAGGTCCGCAGGACCACCCTGTGGTCAGATTCAAATTCCGTCTTGAACTGGCTGCAATCGGAGTCTTGTCATTACAAAGTGTTTGTCGGCACCAAAATCCCTGAAATACAAGATCTCATGTATGTTAGGGTGTGGATATATGTCGATACCGCTAACAACCCAGCAGACAACATCTTGAGGGGGAAAACTCTGGCTGAGCTAGTCCGAGTGAACCACTGGACTCAAGGTCCACCCTTCCTGCAACAGTAATCTGACACTTGGCCTGTGATGCTCAGTACTGCTAGAGAAGAGGACACAGCTGAATGTCGCAAATCTGCTTTCTGCAGTCAGGTCACCATTTGTCCTGATCCTGTAAAGGTAGACAGGAGCACGTCTCACAGTTGTAAGGAGCTCCATGAGTCTGTGTACCAAACTATGATTCCAACTGTTGGTGATCCCAAGCCTTCAAGGCACAACGCAGAGACTTTCCTGCTTAAAGAAGCCCAGAGGGAGAGTTTTGCAGAGATCAAGACCCTTTAAGCTGACAAGCCAGTACAGAGGAACTGCAAACCATGTTCATTGTCTCCTGAGTACGACCAAGCTCTAGGTATTATTCAGGTCGGCGGCCGGCTTCTTCAAGCTGAATCCCTGCCTCCTGACTTTCTCCATCCTGTCGTGTTGGAGCCACATCATCCCATAGTCAAGTTCCTCATCCAGGACTTTGACAACCATTTGCTTCATCCAGGAGGGTGTTTGCCGAGTTTCATCGAACATTCTGGATACTTCGAGGCCGGGAGGTCATTCAACAACATCAACGCACCTGTCTGAAGTGTAGGAAATAGCAAGCAAATCATGTTGTCCCAAACATGGCAGACTTAACTCCATCCCGACTCCGGCTTTACAAGCCACCTTTCTGGTCTACCGGGGTAGACTGCTTCGGTCCATTTTACAGTGAAGATAGGAAGACATACAGAGAAGAGATGGGGAGTCACCTTTCAGTTCCTCACCACTCGTTGCACCTACCTCGATCTTCTGACTAGAATGGACGCAGATACCTTCCTGATGGCTTTCCGCCACTTCATTGTCCGACGAGGAAAACCCTTTGAGATCCTGTCAGACAATGGAACAAATTTCCGAGGGGTGGACAGAGAGCTGCAAGAGGGCTTCACGGTCCTCTGGCCTGCTCTCCAGGAACAGCTGGCTAAACAGAAGATCACCTTTTGGTTCAAACCCCCAAAACCACCTCATTTTGGAGGCGCCTTGGAGAAGGAGATAAGGTCTGTGAAGAATGCTTTTCGCTCAGCAGTCGGAAACAAATCACCACATGAAGACATCCCCCTGACGATCGTTATGGAGATGGATGTTCTGATATTCTGAACTCCAAGCCCCTTGGCTATGTTTCAGCGAACGTAGCAGACCCCGATCCAGTTACGCCTAATCTGCTCTTGATGGGGTGGCATGATGCTTCGCTCCCACATGCCGTATATGTAGACAGAGACCTTCTTGGAATACGCCGTTGGAAGCATAGTCAGGTCCTGGAGGACCACTTCTGGACCCACTTCATGCAGAACTATTTGCCAAGTCTTCAGCAGAGGCAGAAGTGGCTGAAGGACACTCCAGACTTGAAGGTTGGACAAGTGGCCATGGTAGTGGATCCTCAGCTACCACGAGCTTCATGGCCCATCGAACAGACAGTGAAAACGATACCAGGTGCAGATGGAATTATCCGGACTGTGGAGGTCAAGGTCAAGGATAAAATCTACCTGCGTCCAGTTACACGATCGGTGAAGCTTTTACTAAGTTTGAATTAGTTCCACTAATTCTGGGGCGGCTGTATAAAAGCTACTTATATTTTAATTTACAATCCTCTCAATTTAATTAGATCTACAAGGACATTTGATTGAGATGCCAGTATTTTAATTTTGAGATTCCGGTAAACTCTTTGACTTTCAACGTGGCACCATCATAGGATGCCACCTTTCCAACAAGTTAGTTCATCGAATTTCTGCCCTGCTAGAGCTGTCACGACCAACTGTAAGTAATGTTATTGTGAAGTGGAAACATCTAGGAGCAACAACGGCTCAGCCATGAAGTGGTAGGACAAACAATCTCACAGAATGGGACCGTTAACTGCTGAAGAACGTATCGTGTCCTTGGTTCCAACACTTACTACCGAATTCCAAGCTGCCTCTGAAAGCAACATCAGCAGAAGAACTGTTCATCGGGAACTTCATGAAATGGGTTTCCATGGCCCAGCAGCCGCACACAAGCCTAAGATCACCATGTGTAATTCCATTTGTCGTCTAGAGTGGTGAAAAGCTTGCCGCCATTGTACTCTGGAGCAGTGGAAACGCGTTCCCTGGAGTGAAGAATCACGCATCACCATCTGGCAGTCTGATGGATGAATATGGGTTTGGAGGATGCCAGGAGAATAATACCTGCCCCAATGCATAGTGCCAACTGTAAAGTTTGGTGAAGGAGGAATGGTCTGGGGCTGTTTTCATGGTTCAGGCTAGGGCCCTTAGTTCCAGTGAAGGGAAATGTTAACTTTACAGCAAACAGTTTTGGGAAGGACCTTTCCTGTTTCAGCATGACAATGCCCCCGTGCACAAAGAGAGGTCCAGACAAAAATAGTTAGTCGAAATCGTTGTGGAAAAAAATTGACTGGCCTGCACATAGCCCTGACCTCAACCCCACCCAACACCTTTGGGGTGAATTATGTAACAGCCTTATTAAAAAATTAATAGTTTTGACAAATGTATATAAAAAAATAATTAATATCACATTTACATAACTATTCCGACCCTTTACTAAGTACTTTACTGAAGCACCCAACAAAACAGTTTCAATCATTAAACAATAGACTGTGCTATATCACACATTAAACATTAACTATGATTGTTATGTGACAAGACTAGATTGGGAGTGGGGCTTGAAGTGTGACAGCACTGTTAGTGTAGGGGTTTGGAGTCTTTAAAAACACTGTGCGTTGCCTCCCTAGTGGCGCAGTAGCCTAAGGCACTGCATCGCAGTGCTAGCTGTGCCACTAGAGATCCTGGTTCGAGTCCAGGCTCTGTCACAGCTGGCCATGACCGGGTGACCAATGAGGTGGTGTACAATTGGCCCAGCGTCGTCCGGGTTAGGGGAGGTTTGGCCGGCCGGGATGTCCTTGTCCCATCACGCTCTAGGGACTCCTGTGGCGGGCTGGGCACATGCACGCTGACACGGTCGCCAGGTGTACAGTGTTTTCAACGAAACATTGGTGCGGCTGGCTTCCGGGTTAAGCGGAAATTGTGTCAAGAAGCAGTGTGGCTTGGCTGGGTCGTGTGTTGGAAGACGCACGGCTCTCGACCTTCGCCTCTCCCGAGTCCGTACAGGAGTTGCAGCGATGGGACAAGACTGTAACTACCAATTGAATACCACGAAAAAGGGGTAAAAAATAAATAAACACTGAGTGTGGGGGATAGTTTTGTCATGTATTCCTTTTTCTTTCTCTCTCCAGGTAGACTTTAGAAAAGTGAGAAGTAGTTTTCAGCTCTGCTAATCTAATACAACTAGGACTTGGCCTAATGATACACACACACTTACTGATATACTGTATATACAGTGCATTTGGAAAGGCTTCTTAACAGCTTATACCCCCAAGCCATACGACTCCTGAACAGTTCATGAAATGGCTACCCGTACTATTTGCATTGTCCCCACCCCACCCCCCATTTTTACACTGCTGCTGGTCTCTGTTTATTATCCATGCATAGTCACTTTACCTCTACCTACATGTACATATTACCTCGACTAACCGGTGCCCCCGCACATTGACTCTGTACCGGTACCCCCTGTATATAGCCTCGCTACTGTTATATTATTGTTGCTCCTTAATTATGATATTTTTCTGTTTTTATTTGTTTTTCCATTGTTTTCTTATTTTTATTTATTTATTTTTTACTTCAGTTTATTTGAGTAAATGCTTTTACACTTTTTTTCTTAACTACATTGTTGGTTAAGGGCTTTTAAGTAAGGTCTGGATGCCTTATATGGAATACAGTACGCCTAAAAGAGTCTGTATTGAAAACATGCCCACGTCAGGGGAGATACCTATTTAGGCATACCGTAGCTGCTGGGCTGCTCAGTCCTGGCCCTGGGGGTCTACCGCCCTGTGGGTTGTCACTCTGGCCTTGGCCTAACACACCCGAAACCAATAATGAATGTTCACAAAGATCCTAAAGATGAGTGAGTGGGGTGTGTTGGGACGCTGCAGGGTGGTGGATCCGTATGGACAGGATGGGGTAACCCAGCTATATTGTGTGCAAGTAAAAAGAGCTCTACAGTACTATTAGTCCTATGAGGTTAATTGGATGATTTGCTGTGTCTGTGTGTTAATATATATTTGAGGTGTTTGTGTGTAATATCTTTTTTGGTTTTGATTCCAAACCTTTCCCTTGGGAATTAAAAAATTAAAAGTGTGAACTGGGAAGCAAATTGTGTTGGGAAAGAGTTGAGTCATTAACTAGACTGATAGGGGCCGGGCGTGCAAGTGGCTCAGCATGGCTGGTTGGTCTGGACGTTCTGGCTCTAATTTGATTTAAAGGATACTTTACAAAGACAATCAAAAGTCTTTGTATTTTTTAACAAGAGTTGTTCATTTGTTAGGCTATTGGTTAAATGTGCAACACAATAACTATTATTGAATACCTTTGATCTAGTTCAGTCTTTTTAATTACTTAAACATATTTAATAATGATCTCTTACCTAGCTTGATGACAGAGTGCATTTTTGCTTACTTTTTGTTCTAAATAGAGATGGCATATTGTATTGTGTAAAAAAGCATGAAATTAGCTGAAGATGCCCCCAAAAAATATGGGGGAGGACCCCCAGACCTCCCATCAGGTTATGTCCCTCCACTTCTAAAACCAAAGTGCCAAAACATGATGACGTTCTTTTTTTAGCTGATATAGGAGTAAATGCATAAACAGCATATCAAACTGGGATAATGTTTTGGGTTACACCAGCAAGTATAAGAATATTTGCCAGGGCATATTTTTAAAATTAGGAATCTGATTATTTTACATGGAGATGTAGGAAGCTAAAACGGTTAGTTTACTATGTTTTTAGCCAGACTAAACCAGCTAGCCAGAATGCCAGCTAGCTACTACTAGCAAGGGAAGGTGACTCTTCCTTGCTTTCACAAAATGAAGACATAACAAAAAGTTTCGCTATTGCCCCCTTGTGAATGGGAGTGGGACCGGCGAGGATATCATGTTACCAAAAGGTGTCCGTGACTCCAAAATTCCCACTCCACCCACACACGTAGATCAATGGAATGAAGCTTGTAGGAATAGCTAACATGCTAGCTAAGTAGTTGCAAACTTGCTACAGTTGTCCATCATGTGATTCGAACATGCAAGATTTTGGTTGCTAGAAATTTGTGTTATACGCCCACCTATCCTCCGCGACCAACCTCCCTCTCATCGTTTCTGTCTTAAGTAACCGACTGCCTTCATCTGTGATTGAAATGACTGTATACATAATTGTGTGGTGGAATCGAAAATGTTTCCTTTCTTGTGTGTCACGATATTCACATAAGTCATTTGTTTCTATTTCAAGATCACTTGTGATAGTGGGTTGATTCTACAGGAACACGGCACATGCAACCACCAAAGTGTCGCCTGCTTTTGCTACTCATGAAGAGGGAGCTACGCACATACATCGACCTACTCAAACCTCTGAATGCTAAGGAGTCAGTGCAATGTCAACAGGAGAGGCAAAGGACAGAGCTTTCAAACCTGGAGAAACGGTCTTAACTAGGAACTACCTCAAAGGACCAAAGTGGGTTTCTGCTACATTCATTGCTGACTGGTCCTGTGTCCTACAATGTCCAGACTGCAGAGGATGTCATCTGGAAAGGGCACACAGATCAGTTACTGCAGAGTAAAGCAACACTGACAGAGTCACCAGTCGTGGGTTGTCCAGAACTGTTACTGGCTGACACCCTAACCCAGCAGTCATCACCTAGGGGCTCACAGTCACGTTCTCAGGACACTGACTCAACCGATACCAAAAAAGTGTATTTCATATACTGTATGTGTTGTTAAAAATGAACAAGCTGTGAAAAAGATGTAACTTCTACATAATGGGGACAATCTAAACAAGAGGGGGGGGGAGATGTTATATATTAAGGTTGTAACTTTTGTACCTCCTACTTGCACAGAGCATCATGGGTAATGTGATGTTGAGATGTGCTCGTTTTAGATAAATGATTTAACTGATTCCCGGCTCTCGTCTAATCATTATTGAATTGTTATAAAGACGTGGTTATGAAACCATTGCGACAAAACAATGAGGTTGTCATGATCGCTGTCGTTGTGGAAATGACTGGACCAAGGTGCAGCATGGTGAGCGTACATTTCTATATTTGATAAATGTCACCAACAAAACAAAGAACAAGAAACGACCGTAAAGCTTACTTAGGCTATAATGCCACTAACAAAGACAACTACCCACAAATACAAAAGGAAAAAAGGCTGCCTAAGTATGATTCCCAATCAGAGACAACGATAGACAGCTGTCCCTGAGAACCATACCCGGCCAAAACATAGAAACAAAGAACATAGAGTTTTCCACCCGAGTCACACCCTGACCAACCAAACATAGAGAATAAAAAGATCTCTACGGTCAGGGCGTGACAGAGGGAGACTGAATGTCCTGTGTGGCTCTCTTGGTAGATCTTGGCACTTGCAACGCCAGGGTTGTGGGTTTGATTACCACGGGGGACCAGTATGAAAATGTATTCACTCACTACTGTAAGTCACTCTGGATAAGAGTGTCTGCTAAATTACTAAAGTGAGAGTATTGTTATGTAGTGTAAAAATACTTTATTAAAATAATGCTTAGGTTTTTTGGGTATCTGTACTTTACTATTTATATTTTTGACAACTTTTACTTCTTCACTCAAGAAAATTAGCTTAATATAAGGAATTTTAAAAGATGTATACTTTTACTTTTGATACTTGAGCAATTACATTTACTTATGATACTTAAGTGTATTTAAAACCAAATACATTTATAATTTTACATAAGTAGTATTGTACTGGGTGACTTTCACTTGAGTAATTTTCTATTAATGTATCTTTATGTATGTCAATTGGGTACTTTTTACACTACTGATATTGTAACTGTACTGTATAGCAGTGCTGTCTTACCTGCAGCAGTGTAGCTGTAACGAACGTCGTCGGGAGAAGGAGAAGAGGACCAAGGTGCAGCGTGGTAACTATTCATAATATGTTATTTTAATAAATATGAACACTCTAACAAAACAACAACACGACAAACGAACAGTTCTGTAAGGAGACGAAAAACACTACACAGCAAATAATCACCCACAACTCAAAGTGGGAAAACAGGCTAGCTAAATATGGTTCTCAATCAGAGACAACGATAGACAGCTGCCTCTGATTGAGAACCACACACGGCCAAACACAAAGAAATAGACAACATAGAACACCAGACATAGAATGCCCACCCAAACTCACACCCTGACCAACCAAAATAGAGACATAAAAAGGATCTCTAAGGTCAGGGCGTGACAGTAGCAGTCATACAGGGTTTTCACCACACGTGTATGTCATGCGGAATGACGCTGGAGGGACGAAGCAGGTACGGGGAGTAAACATTTAATAAATGACTGACATAGACGAGACAGGAACAGTGTCAAAAACAAATACAAGAGACAAAAACAATACAATGAAGCAGTAGGGAACAGAGCTAGGGAACAGACAATTATAGGGGAGGAAATTAACAGGAGATAAGTGAGTCCAATAATGCTGATGCAAGTGACAAGGGAAGGCAGGTGTGCATAATAGATGGCAGGAGCGTGTGATGCAGGGTAATCTGGCGCCTTCAAGCGCCAGAGGAAGGGAAGAGCGGGAGCAGACGTGGCAGTGTAGACAGACTCCTGGTTCTCCCCCCCAGGTATGAACAGTTCAGGTCCTGGACTCACTCAGTTAACATAGGTGAGTTCCTTTATGTCAAGTGTGGTATTTCCACCATACAAATCAAGGCCATTAAGGGATAGATAGCCTATTATAAACTAGGTGGTTAGAGCCCTCAATGCTGATTAGTTGACAGCTGTTGTATATCACACCGTATACCATGGGTATGACAAACATTTATTTTTACTGCTCCAATTACGTTGGTAACAGTTTATAATAGCAATAAGGCACCTCTGGGTTTGTGGTATATGGCCAATATACCACAGCTAAGGGCTGTGTCCAGGCACTCCGCGTTTCGTCGTGGTTAAGAACAGCCCTTGGCTGTCGTATATTGGCCATATACCACACCTCCTCAGGCCTTATTAAATATACCAACAATAGACCTTATCTTGTGATACAGTAAATCATTAACATGGCATAGACTAGTTGGTTCCGTTTGGGAATGTAACCTAGGCTGGAACACAGGTGAGTTCCTCTATGTCAAACGTTTCCCAGTGAAAGACTAGTGCTATTACACTACTATTAGGCCTCTAGGAAACCTATGTGCTTATTCTAAGCCCTACTTGCTTATGAGCCTTTAAACCTGTAACATTGCTGAGTGACCCAATAACATCCTAAAACCTAGGTAACCAGCCTCTGTGCTGAAAAAGACGTGGGGCACCAGCCCGTGTAGAAAGACACTGAGCAACACACTATTTTGTTAATGGATATCAAAGACAGACCCCCGAACACGATTGTGAAGAAAACGCGAGCTGCCATTGCATTTCAACAGCCTTTTCCACTTGTTGAAAGTGAAAATTCGCAGTTGTCTGAGTCACTCATTGCTCAGATTGCATAATGATAAAATGGGCCATACACTTAATGATGTAATATGCCGAAATCGCTCTGCCATTTTCTGGTTGCTAAAATTCTAATAGTTTGCTTAATTTCAGTTTATGTGACAAAACAAGCAAGTATAGTGTAATCATTGTACCATCGAAACTGCCACAGAGCTGCCAACTCTCAGGTATTGGCAGTTGTTATTTCTCACGCATTGAAAAGTATTGCTTTTATTTTTCTAATTAGTCCATTGTATAGTCCGCGTATTTACTTTTAAACAGCGCTCCAAATCATTTTGAAATCGGAGCATCTGTGACTGATATTTAACATCACGAGCAGAAGCTCTATCATCATCCTGTCTTGCCACAGCACTGTGACCCAAGGCACATTGAAGCATATTGGTCTAGTTATGTAAGGGAGCAAGGAGATTGGATGCATGTTTTAAAAAAACACCCTTCAAGATTAAAGTGGAGTTGAATGGAGAGAGGAAGTTATCCGCTGAGTTGATAAAACTGTAAAAAGACAGCTGTTTTATGTACAATGTTGTCAACAAAATTAGGTTGCTTTACTCCCGTCCCTATTGCAGAATGCAGCCTTTTGACAGCAAGTACTAAAGTCAATTTAATCCACACTTGCATTAGTCCCCTCGTTTGGTGATTGGCATTAAGACTGTGACAATTTAAAGGCAGCAGACAGACCTACAGTATGTTTTAGCAGGGAAGTTTGGTAGGGTGACCTGATTTGTAACTATGAAAATAATTTTGTCAAACAGATTGTGAAGCAGTAAGCGGCWGTTTGAATCTAGTGGGCACAATAAATACAACAATAATTTGATTAGTGTGTAGGGGCAGATTTGTGTAATCTTCTCTTCAGGAGATTTTATTATCTATTTACTTAATTTAAACTGATCAGTGGAACAATTCTCATTCTTAACAATGGGCTAAAATATAGGATAATTACCGTGCTTGTTATTCCCCACTTATTTTATTATTCTACTTCCTCCCAGTTTTTCCAGTGTAATCACATATTTGAAATCTCATATACCGACTTGTGTCTTTGAAAATTAATTATATGAGGCTAAGTATTTTTGCAAACATTCATGGACAGTTTTGAATAAGTCATACAAATAAGCATTGGAATCAAATATAATTGTTGACATTTTAGTATTGTGCACAYGCTAGGCAACTCATAAACACATAATATTTTGTCTATGTAGAGATGATGGCACGGATCTTCAACTAGTAGGCATAAACCACCTGAACATTGATATATCTAAAAAAATATATATATTGTAATTTTACCCCCTTTTTCGTGATATCCAATTGCCTCATCTCTGCAACTCCCCAACGGGCTCGGGATAGCCGAAGGACACAAGGTCTGAAACATGACCCGCCAAGCCACGCTGCTTATCACCTGCTTGCTTAACCCAGAAGCCAGCCGCACCAATGTGTCGGAGGAAACACTGTTCAGCTTGCAGGCACCCGGCCCGCAAACAAGGAATCAATAGAGTGCGATGAGCCAAGGAAAGCCCCCTGGACAAACCCGGACGACGCTGGGCCAATTGTGAGCTGCCTTACGGGACCCGTTCACGGCCGGCTGTGACACAGCCTGGGATCAAACCCCAGCCTGTAGGGACGCCTCAACACTGCGATGCAGTGCATTAGTCCGCCGCGCCAGCACTTGGGAAACATAGATCAGGGGTGGCCACCCCTCCTGGAGAGGAAGCAGGACATTCTTCCAGCCCTATTTTAAAGAGAGAGTTCACCTAAATTACAAAATATTAAATGTTTGTGTCCTTAMCTTGAAAGCAGTCTATGAACAAGGAGACTGCAATCTATGATTTGGTTATCCACTGCCATCAACCATTAATATTTCCTGTGCAGAGCCTTGGTGTACTGGTAACRCTCCCGGCAYGTGTTGCATACAACTTTYCAYCTGACAACAGGGATCAAACCCTACTTCCAACCGTCCCACTGTTTCTAACATTTGCCTGTCTCCCTATCACACTTCATTACAGACCTGCCGCTGTGAAATATCTTCTTCATAACCAAAGGTTATCTTCACTGTTATTAGTCATTGAGTTGATTTGGTCATGTGATATTGACCATGGTGAACATGCCCATACCAGTTTTTGTTTTATACAGTATAGAGTATAATCCAATAGGCCTACATTGTTTAGCTGTGTAGGAATTCCAGTCATATTCAGATTCTTCTTGTGTTTCACATAATATGACTTAYAATAACATGATATTATGAAGGAAAGGACATGTGAAGGTTCACTTGATATCAAGTTCCCAGTTCTGCCCCATCTTCATTACTCTGAGRGGGCTGTTTCGTACCACATAATGTGGAGACACCCGCTTGTTTTTACAATATAGCCAATTGTGACTGCATCTGGCCCATCTAGTAGAAAGCACTCAGTTCTGCCTCCAGGACAAGACCCATGACAAACATCAACCTGCAGAGTGACACCCGCTTGTTCTGGTCTGGTTACAGTCATTTATTCACATCATTCTGTTAACATGTATTTATTTACACTGATCACTGAGGACCTATGACAACCCATCAAGATGGCATATCAGTAGCCTAAGTAAGTGCTTTAGCAATAACAGTATGTTAAGGTTCATTAAAACATATCTTTAAATGTAGCTAAAATAACAAATAGTGTATTAACTTGTAGTAAGTTATGTATTATGTTAGCTACCACAGGTACGTAGAACTGAAACGTAATTTTAGAGGAAAATGCTGTATTCAAACTATGAAACCACAATCAAGAAATTCCAATGCTTCTATTACACTGAGCACTTCATTCACTTTTCTTTTCACTGTGAAAGTCAATCAATAAATATGTAGCGTCAAGCATTTTCTTCACTACAGTCTTTCTTCTAACAGTATGAGGACAGCACTTCTAACTCCAGTAGAAAATAAGGTAGAGACCTGTTATCCAAACGTTTCTCCATTAGGGATTATTGTGTGTCCCTGGACAGCCCCTGTAGTGTAGTCTGGGTAATGTGCTACTCATTGGGGCCTGGGGTGGATGTCTCATGTTCCATCTCTTCTTGGTCCTCTAGAAGGAGCTCTGTGGAGTCACTGGACTTAAATATGGTTTGTGTAGCTTGTATCAACCCATCTTCTCATTCTGTGTTTCAGTGCCAGACACAGAGCCTGTACAGGACAAGCCCAACGCCCAACCAAAACTAGTCACACCAGACCACCCAGCCAACAAGACCTAGTCACCCAGACCACCCAGCCCAACAAGACCTGTCACACCAGACCACACCCAGCCAACAAGACCTAGTCACCCCAGACCACACCCAGCCAAACAAGACTAGTCACCCAGACCACACCCAGGATTGAGACAAAAATAACGGATGTGGCAAGAAAGTGGAAAGTGCAAGAGGAAGTGAGAAAGAACAGAGAGGAGGAGT
>NW_019943934.1:39586-66328 GCF_002910315.2 Salvelinus sp. IW2-2015
AGACCCATTTGTCTTAATGATAACATGACTTATTATGTCATTGTCAGTCTCAATATTGAGTATTGTGTTTAACCTATCTGCCATGGGACATAAAATCACCTGTCTGTTTGTCTGAGAGGCTGTCATTCTGTCTGTACAGAAGGCTGTGACCACCACTTTTTGTTGGAGAGAAATATCTTCCAGCTGGTGTAGTGTGCTGTTTCCTGTTTGCATCTGCATCCTGCTTGTTTAACAGCCTTACCTGCTCTTTCACCTTTCCTGTACACACAAAAACATTCATCCCCATTAATATCATATGTATTCAAAGTTCCTCATGCCCAAGGTAATAAACACTATATAAGGAGAACCTTTTGTTGTAGAAGTTCTATTTCCAATGTTCTCAGAATGGTCATCCTCAGAATCTTTGTTTCCTATTCAATTAAAACAAACTAAATAGTTGTATTCAGAAACAGTAAAGTGGTAAGGTGTTAGTGTTGTCTTAAAATGTATGTTATGCCAAACTAGGTCTATAGCAATAGAACTCATGTTCAAAATGGCATTTTTACAGCTAAACAACCTTGTACTGTAACTTCCATCAGTCCCGCCTCCTCTTCAGATGTTCTCAGTGCAGCTTCAGCCGCTGGTCATCCACCACAGAGTGGAAAAGACAAGAGGGATAAAGGACAGAATTAGACATAGGGAAGTGATGTGGGTGAACATCCTGTAACATGTATAYGTCTAACCAGAAATACTATGTAGTTACTTTGCTTTGTTTGCTGGTTGTACTATTTTCTCTCCCGTTTACAACTCTAATCTCAGATCCAAAGTCAACGACCTTGTAACAAGTCAGCTGGCATCATTGGGACTGTGATCATCTGAAAGCTCAGCACACGTCAGGGGAGTAGGGAGGAAATGGATTGACTCTGGTCTAGCCAGATCATTAGAATGAGGTGCTTTTTCTCCCAATAATACTGAACTATGCCCCATATATGTCCTGGAACTAAAGGTTGACCTTGATTTTTAATAGCACATAGGATGGTCTTACGTTTCTTGCCTTTCCTGCAGCACCACAGGAGAAATGCCAGAACGACCACTAAGACAAGAATGAGGACGGACAGGACCACAGCCCGGACACTTGTTGAGCCTTCCTCTGCACAGAAACACCATTAAAACAACTTGGATCAGCAGCATTTCCACACTTAATAAGACATTAATTAAGCAGCCTTAACACTATGAACTATATAGTAATGTAAGTGACTCTAACGTATGAATATCCGGGATCTAAAAAAAATATGTTTAGCATAATCAATATAACATTGTATTCACAACAATCTCATTCTGTCATTCTGAACCATGTTCTCACTATCAATAAATGTACAGAATCTACATGTCATGTAAATGTGTTGGCAGCATTAAATAATACATCCAAACTGTTAACATGAGAGAATGAAAGTGAGAGTATGATGTATTACTGTAACTACAGTTTAGAAGTGTTATCTTACCAGTGTAGCAGTCCTTCAGGGTGAACTCTGCAGTTCTCTCACTAACAGGGTTTTTCACCACACATGTGTAGACAGAATCCTGGTTCTCAGATTCCTGGTTCTCCACCCCAGGTATGAACAGTTCAGGTCCTGGACTCTCTGACTCTCCAGGACTCCTCCAGATGAACTGGGTCAGGGGCTGCAGGTCAGCTGAGCACAGCAGGGTTCTGTCCATGTTCTCTGGGGTTGTGTTGTCGACCACACAGGAAATGCTGGGCTGTGCCACATCATCTACACACGTGCGCACACACACACACACACACACACACACACACACACACACACACACACACACACACACACAAAGTGATAAGCCGTTTTCAGCTCAACTGATCTGAAGAGAGGTGTGTCTTGATGTGGGTGAAAACCTGTCCAGCAACTTTGAACATTTGTAATAAAGATGTAATGATGATAAGGGGGAGTTTCAATATCACAATGGAATGAGATTTTAAGAGCTAGGTGAGAATATGTGGGTCCTGACTCATTAGATACAGTAACCAAGGTATACAATTAGATTATAAAAGCTATACTGGCATCACTTAATCAGCCGTTGACAAGGCTTAATGATACTTTTTTAAACACCCTTACTGATACTGTAAATAAACACACTGTATACACACAAACCTGACATGCAGGCCTTTAAACAGCAACATTACACACTTACCAATAACGTCCACCTCATGATGAGAGTACTGCAGCTTGCCCTTGACGACAGCCTCTAACTCATAGGGCCCACTGTCTGCATCAGTGAGACCTTTTATAGTTAGCGCTCCAGAGYCCCAGTYCAGGATGGTCCTGCCTYTRTACCTGCCATACTCCACATTCTGACTCCCATCAAACTCCACCACCTTGTTCCCATTGTRTKTCCACAGGATGTCCTCAGGCTGTCCTGAGACCTTGGGGGTCAGGGTGATMTCTCYTCCCAGGCCACCATACTGCTGTTCACCTGTCACCTCCACTRAGCACAGAAACAGGAGGATCAGGTGAAAACACATTGAAAACACCCTAACTTCTGTGGCTGTAATGTAATGTAGGCTAATGGTCTTCTTTGAGACCACTAAGGACAGTTCAGGTTTCAGCAGTATCAGTCAGACATCCCACCTATTCAACCTTGTTGGTAATCTCCCACTATACTGCTCTCCTCTGCTGTCAATTCAATGATTGGCCAGGGAGGGATTGTAGACCTTGTATCTTGATATATCATTAACTTAGCCATGCATGAAGAGACATATCGTCAACTCTATCGAAACTCTAGTCAGGTACTTCAACTCCATGATAATTTAATCCACGGAGTTGMGAGCAAAGTAGAGTTTTTGAAATGAACCTCTGACTCCTTTAAGTCACTATGCAATCGATACTTAAAAAATGGAACTTACTGTGTACCTATGTTTGGCCTCTGTTGTTGCGTGCCTTTCTTTGTTTGCTGAAATCCATAATTTAAAAAAAACGTTCATCAAATACAACCACCAACTTTTTCTTGTTGAGACTCAATTGGCACATGCACATTCACGCTGAGTTGCCAATTTAGAGCAACAGGAACGAGGAAACAGTCCGTCGTTGTATTTGATTAACATTTGTCATGGAAATTCAGTACTGAGAGCGACTTGGTCATTTCTTCAAACAATCATCTTCATTCAATATCGATGAATTATTGCAATAATGAAACCGTCAGCCCAACAGTATTGACAGCTGGAATTAGAGTCTACCCTTTACAGACAATGCACAGTTTATGTAGCTAATACCCAGAATGCTTGGTTCCACCCCTCCCATATAGACTGGGGGCACCGTAAGCCACTTTGGGTTCATCCTGTCTTTTTCTGCACCTGGCGTTATCTTAACCCACAACCCTGGCCTAATTTCCCAGATGCCAGGATGTCTAAGGACCATTGAGGCCTTTGTTCTACTCCTCTCTGTCCAAGTTACAACCACCGCACATCCTGTCACTGGAATGCCAGCTGTAGGTTTTATCACCAAGTCAATCAATTGTCAGCTCAAGATATCTCTAGTAAAACCATACACCCAGATTGTCTGCAGGGTGCTAGACCATGCTAGACCATAAAACACAGCATTAGCAGGGCAATAATATCTTACTATTGTTTGTTAAGTAAATAATTGTTACATATCCAACAAACAAGGTGAATACATAATTTTCCCCTCACGTTTTATTAAAAAGTACAGATTTCAGCAAAGAAATAAAAACAGAGGACAAACATAGCTACACAGTAAGGGTTTAAGCATATATTGTTTTAAGTATTGACTGCATAGCGACTCGAAGGAGTAGGAGGTTCATTTAAGAAACTCAAGTCTGCGCTCAACTCCGTGGTTGAAATCACCATGGAGTTGAGGTACTTGGCAATCGAAACCAAAGATGTATATAAACCCTGGATTGCTGATGCTATGCATTGGCCATTGAGAGGCCATTGTAGTTGGGATAGTAATATTAGTACTCTCTAAAGTAAATTACTATATTTCTCTCTCAGGCTGATACAGAGCGACTCATCCATACTTTACTACAAGCAGGCTTGACTACTGTAATGCTCTCCTGTCTGGTCTATCCAAGAAAGCCATTGGTCAACTCCAACGCATACAGAACGCTGCAGCATAGATACTGACCAAGACCAGACGTAGAGCACACATTACACTGGTTTTAAGGTCTCTGCACTGGCTGTCTGCGAGTTTTAGAATACATTTTAAGATTCTGCTATTGGTTTTTAAATTAATCCACAATTGTGCATCACAATACATGCCAGACATGCTTTTAAGTAATTTACCCTGTAGGTCCCTCAGGTCCTCTGGCACTGGCCTTTTAACTATCCCAAAGCCTAGGACCAAGAGACATGGAGAGGCAGCCTTTAGTTATTATGCCCCCAAACTCTGGAAGAGTCTGCCAGAGAACCTGGCGAAACAGTGGACATATTTAAAAGAGATCTTAAAACACACCTTTTTAGATTTGCTTTTCCTTAGGGTGTTTTTTAGTCCCTCCATTTTTATTGTTATTCTGAAATGTTTTAACCTCTTATGTTTGATGTGCAGTAAATATTTCAGTTTTTTTATTTTCATTGGTTTTATTCCATTTTTCTTGTGAAGCACATTGAGTTGCATTTCATGTCTGAAATGTGCTGTATAAAATAAAGTTTGATTTTATATGTTTTTTTTTAATGTTCAGCTCACATAATATAATTTAAAGTATGCATTAACAGCATCAGTGACCCCACCATGGGACAGTTGAGCTAACGTGCGCTAATGTAATTAGCATGAGGTTGTAAGTAACAAGAACATTTACCAGGACATAGACATAACTGATATGGGCAGAAAGCCCATGTATCAATAAACCAATTAGGCACATTTGGGCAGGCTTGATACAACATTTTGAACAGGAACGCAATGGTTCAATGGATCAGTCTAAAACGTTGAACATACACTGCTGCCATCTAGTGGCCAAAATCGAAATTGCGCCTGGGCTGGAAAAATACATTATGGCCTTTTTATTTTATTTCACCTTTATTTAACCAGGTAGGCTAGTTGAGAACAAGTATTCATTTACAACTGCGACCTGGCCAAGATTAAGCAAAGCAGTGTGACACAAACAACAACACAGAGATACACATGGAATAAACAAACATACAGTCAATAATACAATAGTGAAAGTCTATATACAGTGTGTGCAAATGAGGTAGGATAAGGGGGTGAGGCAATAAATAGGCCACACTGGGGTGATAGATGTGCAGAAGATGAGTGTGCAAGTAGCGATACTGGGGTGCAAAGGAGCAAAATAAATAAAATAAATAATATGGTGATGAGGTAGTTGAATGGGCTATTTACAGACAGGCTATGTACAGGTGCAGTGATCTGTGAGCTGCTCTGACAGCTGGTGCGTAAAGCTAGTGAGGGAGATATGAGTCTCCAGCTTCAGTGATTTTTGCAGTTTGTTTCAGTCATTGGCAGCAGAGAACTGGGAGGAAAGGCGGCTGAACGAGGAATTGGCTTTGGGGGTGACCAGTGAAATATACCTGCTGGAGCGCGTGCTGCGGGTGGGTGCTGCTATGGTGACCAGTGACTGAAAAGCAGGGCTTTACCTAGCAAAGACTTATAGATTACCTGTGAGCCAGTGGGTTTGGCGACGATATGAAGCGAGGCCAGCCAACGAGAGCATACAGGTCACAGTGGTGGTAGTATATGGGGCTTTGGTGACAAAACGGATGGCACTGTGATAGACTGCATCCAATTTGCTGAGTAGAGTGTTGGAGGCTATTTTGTAAATGATATCGCCAAAGTCAAGGATCGGTGGGATAGTCAGTTTTACTCGGGTATGTTTGCAGCATGAGTGAAGGATGCTTTGTTGCGAAATAGGAAGCCGATTCTAGATTTAATTTTGATTGAAGATGCTTAATGTGAGTCTGGAAGGAGAGTTTACAGTCAAACCAGACACCTAGGTATTTGTAGTTGTCCACATATACTAAGTCAGAACCGCAGAGTAGTGATGCTGGACGGGTGGGTAGTTGGGGCAACGATCGGTTGAAGAGCATGCATTTAGTTTTGCTTGCATTTAAGAGCAGTTGGAGGCCACGGAAGGAGAGTTGTATGGCTTTGAACCTTTCTTTTGCATTTCTCTTGCATATCAAAAAATGCATGTTTTTTTCTTTGTATTATCTTTTAACAGATCTAATGTGTTTTATTCTCCTACACTAAATTCACATTTCCACAAACTTAAAAGTGTTTCCTTTCAAATGGTATCAAGAATATGCATATCCTTGCTTCAGGTCCTGAGCTACAGGCAGTTAGATTTGTGTATGTCATTTTAGGCGAAAATTGAAAAAAGGTTCCGACCCAAGTTGTCTGTAATAGAATAAACGTCAAAAACGAATGTCGACATTAATAAATGCATTTCTATAGCTTCCAAAATAGTGACAAGATGGCTGCGCATTTATACACATCATTGACGGAAACTCTAACCGTCAAACTCAACTCTGGACCTCGAAGCCAGTTCCAGTGCTTGTTTTCATTGTTCCCTCTAATCAAAGACTGATTTAGACACAACTTGGTATAGACTACTCACCAGCAAAATAAGCCAAAAACGGTATGGTAACTTTCCAAAAAAAGCTGACTGCCATTTCCTTCATTCCGAGTGTGTGGGCTAACCTTAGTAAGTAAAAGTGAAAGTGCACGTTCCAGTTATCATTCCCTCTGGTATGGCCCGGGAATGTTTCTAAGGACAAACAAAATGATGGGCGACAACCTTGCATATAGCCTACTAAACTAAATCAGACCAGACAGATTTAGCCTAACTAAGCAAGGAGTCGAGAGCTCTTATTCCGATGCGAAATTGGCTACCTGCACACATGTAACCTACTACGCAGGGTTGCCAGGGTCAAGAAATATTTTCAAGGGAATGACCCGCTGACTAGCCCAAAAGGCCTCGCAAAACCCGCACAAAAGGCGGACCAAGGCCAATACATTTTTCGCAGCAAGAAAGGAGATTCAACATTTATCCAATAAACCCTTTTTCTATAACGTCATCGAGCGAATTAAGAAGGAATATCGAGACTTAATTTCTAAAGACGTAGGAGCCATATTCGGACGGGAATAGTTTTACTGGGGGAGGTCGGGTAATATATTTGTCCACTAGCACAAAACACCAACATCTGTAATTTTAGTCCCGTCCGAATCTACATGGCAGTAATGTTTACATGAAAAGAGAGTAACAATTCCAGCCAGAATAACCTACTGTTTTTTTTGGCAAACTCCAAAGTCCTAATAATAATACTAGTCCCGTGCGAATCGACATCCCTGTGTTTTGAGAGAAATGTTTTAGTTTGACAGGTGTCCCTCGCGGTTTGCTCAGGAAAACAATAACTGATTCGATAAATTGGACTAAATGCTGCGCATAGACTGTAGCCTATATGAAGTGCCTACATGTATCAATTTCCACAGTGAATGCTTTTGTTTATACGTTTTGTGCGAATGAATTGAACATTGCCAAATGCATCTTAAACAAATACTGTGCCTATTTATTGCAACTAGTTCACCTTTTCATCATTAGACTAAAAACGCATATCAACTGCAAGTGTGCTGTTTGGCTCACATCTGAAGGCTGGGGAGCATTTAGGACGTCTTCTACTGAGGATCGCTAAATGATTATGATCACACTTCCTCAATTAAAATATTATGGCGACACTATACCAAATATGGTTTGGTATGATTTATAAACTTGGGTTATCAGTGTAGCCTGTTATCGCCTGAACTTGTTGAAATACCTTCACGCCTAGAAAACAACCCCCCAGGGTTCCGTAAAATCATAACTCACGTCCGAATCGTCCTCTGGAATAAAGGATATTCTTGTAATACTAGGCCCATGCGAATACGGTTTAAAATGAAGTTTTCCATCAAAATAATAATTCTTGCAAGTTTAATTGGTAGGTTGGTTATCCTCCCACAATGTCAAGTTATGTATCACTAGATTTGATTTATTACAATATTAAGGGTATACTGGGCAACTTTCATAAGGTCTAGAGGCCTTATATGGAATATAGTATGACTAAAAGAGTCTGTATTGAAAACATGCCCACACCAGGGGAGATACCTATTTAGGTATACCGTAGCTGCTGGGCTGCTCAGTCCTGGCCCTGGGGGTCTACCGTCTTGTGGGTTGTCACTCTGGCCTTGGCCTAACACACCCGAAACCAATAATGAATGTTTCACTAAGATCGTAAAGATGAGTGAGTGGAGTGTGTTGGGTTGGGGGCTGCAGGGTGGTGGACCCCTAGGGACAGGACGGGACAACCCAGCTATATTGTGTGCAAGTAAAAATAGCTCTACAGTACTATTCGTTCTATGAGATTAATTATATGGAGGATTTGCTGTTTCTATGTATTAATGTATATTTGAGGTGTATATGTTTTTTTGTTTCCAAAAATTAAAGGTGTGAACTGGGAAGGAAATTGTGTTGGGAGACTTGAGTTATTGACTAGACTGGTGGGGGCCGAGCAGGTGGCTTGATATAGAGGATGCTTTATAAAGACAATCAAAAGTCTTTGTATTTTTAAAGAGTTGTTAATTTGTTAGGTTAAAGGTGCAACACAATATTTATTATTGAATTACATTTGATCTAGTTCAGTCTTTTACAAAATGACGTCGGAAGAAATGGGAGCAGTTTTATGGGCGCCCAACCAATTGTGCTATTATTTGTTCTTTTTCGCGTTATTTGCAACTTATTTTGTACATAATGTTTCTGCAACCGTATCTTACGGYAAAAAAAGAGCTTCTGGATATCAGGACAGCGATCACTCACCTCGGATTGGACAAAGATTTTTTCTTCAACAAACAAGACGCACAAGACATCCTCCAAACACCCAGCAGGGCCGACATCCACGTTATTTGCAAGAGGAAGCGACGCAGGTACAGAGGACAAAGAGCCGGACGCTCGTGAGGACTACAGTTTGCGTCAATACTACTCGCTAACGTGCAATCATTGGACAATAAACTAGACGAGGTACGATCACGAATATCCTACCAATGGGACATCAAAAACTGTAATATCCTATGTTTCACGGAATCGTGGCTGAATGACGACATGGATATTCAGCTAGCGGGATACACGCTGCACCGGCAAGATGGAACAGCACACTCCGGTAAGACGAGGGGGGGGCAGTCTGTGCATATTTGTAAACAACAGCTGGTGCACGAAATCTAAGGAAGTCTAGATTTTGCTCCCCTGAAGTAGAGTATATTGTGATAAATTGCAGGCCACACTACTTACTTGTTTTCAGCTTATTCAGTTTATTTACCAGCACAGACAGATGCTGGCACTAAGACCACACTCAGTCAGCTGTATAAGGAAATAAGTAAACAGGAAACCATTCACCCAGAGGCCGTGCTCCTAGTGGCCGGAGACTTTAATGCAGGGAAACTTAAATCAGTTCTACCAAATTTCCATCAACATGTTAAATGTGCAACCAGAGCGAAAAAAATTCTAGATCACCTGTACTCCACACACAAAGAGATGCGTACAAAGCTCTCCCTAGCCCTCCATTTGGTAAATCCGACCACAACTCTATCCTCCTGATTCCTGCTTACAAGCGAAAATTAAAGCAGGAAGCACCAGTGACTCGGTCTATAAAAAAGTGGTCAGATGAAGCAGATGCTAAACTACAGGAATGTTTTGCTATCACAGCCTGGACTTGTTCCGGGATTCTTCCGATGGCATTGAGGAGTACACCACATCAGTCACTGGCTTTATCAATAAGTGCATTGAGGACGTCGTCCCCACAGTGACTGTACGTACATACCCCAACCAGAAGCCATGGAAAACAGGCAACATTCGCACTGAGCTAAAGGCTAGAGCTGCCACTTTCAAGGTGCGGGACTCTAACCCAGAAGCTTACAAGAAATCCTGCTATTTTTTTATTTTTTTATTTTACCGTGTAAGTTGACTGAGAACACATTCTCATTTGCAGCAACGACCTGGGGAATAGTTACAGGGGAGAGGAGGGGGATGAATGAGCCAATTATAAACTGGGGATTATTAGGTGACCATGATGGTTTGAGGGCCAGATTGGGAATTTAGCCAGGACACCGGGGTTAACACCCCTACTCTTACGATAAGTGCCATGGGATCTTTTAATGACCTCAGAGAGTCAGGACACCCGTTTAACGTCCCATCCGAAAGACGGCACCCTACACAGGGCWGTGTCCCCAATCACTGCCCTGGGGCATTGGGATATTTTWTYAGACCAGAGGAAAGAGTGCCTCCTACTGGCCCTCCAACACCACTTCCAGCAGCATCTGGTCTCCCATCCAGGGACTGACCAGGACCGACCCTGCTTAGCTTCAGAAGCAAGCCAACAGTGGTATGCAGGGTGGTATGCTGCTGTGCTTCCCTTTGTAGTCTGTAATAGTTTGCAAGCCATGCCACATACTACACCGGCTCCGACGCTCGTCGTATGTTTCAATCTTAGCCCTCTATTGACGCTTTGCCTGTTTGATGGTTCGTGCCCTGCGACGAACCATCAAACAGGCAAAGCGTCAATAGAGGGCTAAGATTGAAACATACGACGAGCGTCGGAGCCGGTGTAGTATGTGGCATGGCTTGCAAACTATTACAGACTACAAAGGGAAGCACAGCCGCTAAATCACTTCTATGCTCGCTTCGAGGCAAGCAACACTGAGGCATGCATGAGCGCATCAGCTGTTCCAGGCGACTGTGTGATCACGCTCTCCGTAGCCGAAGTGAGTGAGACCTTTAAACAGGTCAACATACACAAGGCTGCGGGGCAAGACTGATTACCAGGACGTGTGCTCCGGGCATGCGCTGACCAACTGGCAGGTGTCTTCCCTGACATTTTCAACATGTCCCTGATTAAGTCTGTAATACCAACATGTTTCAAGCAGACCACCATAGTCCCTGTGCCCAAGAACGTAAAGGCAACCTGCCTAAATGACTACAGACCCGTAGCACTCACGTCTGTAGCCAAGAAGTGCTTTGAAAGGTTGATAATGGCTCATATCAACACCATTATCCCAGAAACCCTAGACCCACCCAAATTTGCATTACGCCCAAACAGATCCACAGATGATGCAATCTCTATTGCACTCCACACTGCCCTTTCCCACCTGGACAAAAGGAACACTTACATGAGAATGCTATTCATTTACTACAGCTCAGCTTTCAACACCATAGTACCCTCAAAGCTCATCACGAAGCTAAGGATCCTGGGACTAAACACCTCCCTTTGCAACTGGATCCTGGACTTCCTGACGGGCCGCCCCCAGGTGGTGAGGGTAGGCAGCAACACATCTGCCACGCTGATCCTCAACACTGGAGCTCCCCAGGGGTGCTTGCTCAGTCCCCTCCTGTACTCCCTGTTCACTCACAACTGCATGGCCAGGCACGACTCCAACACTATCATTAAGTTTGCAGACGACACAACAGTTGTAGGCCTGATCACCAACAAAGATGAGACAGCCTATAGGGAGGAAGTCAGAGACCTGGCCGAGTGGTGCCAGAATAATAACCTATCCCTCAACGTAACCAAGACTATGGAGATCATTGTGGACTACAAGAAAAGGAGGACCGAGCACGCCCCCATTCTCATCGACGGCGCTATAGTGGAGCAGGTTGAGAGCTTCAAGTTCCTTGGTGTCCACATCAACAACAAACTAGAATGGTCCAAACACACCAAAACAGTCGTGAAGAGGGCACGACAAAGCTTATTCCCCATCAGGAAACTAAAAAGATTTGGCATGGATCCTGACATCCTCAAAAGGTTCTACAGCTGCAACATCGAGAGCATCCTGACTGGTTGCATCACTGCCTGGTACGGCAACTGCTCGGCCTCTGACCGCAAGGCATTACAGAGGGTAGTGCGTACGGCCCAGTACATCACTGGGGCTAAGCTGCCTACCACCCAGGACCTCTTCACCAGGCGGTGTCAGAGGAAGGACCTAAAAATTGCCAAAGACCCCAGCTACCCCAGTCATAGACTGTTCTCTCTAGTACCGCATGGCAAGCGGTACCGGAGTGCCAATGTCTAGGACAAAAAGGCTTCTCAACAGTTTTTACCCCCAAGCCATAAGACTCCTGAACAGGTAATCAAATAGCTACCCGGACTATTTGCATTGTGTGCCCCCCCACCCCAACCCCTCCTTTTACGCTGCTACTCTCTGTTTATCACATATGCATAGTCTTTTTAACTATACATTCATGTACATACTACCTCAATTGGGCCGACCAACCAGTGCTCCCGCACAGTGGCTAACCGGGCTATCTGCATTGTGTCCCACCCACCACCCGCCAACCCCTCTTTTACGTTACTGCTACTCTCTGTTCATCATATATGCATAGCCACTTTAACCATATCTACATGTACATACTACCTCAATCAGCCTGACTAACCGGTCTGACTAACTATGTAGCCTTGCTACTTTTTATAGCCTCGCTACTGTATATAGCCTGTCTTTTTACTGTTGTTGTATTTCTTTACCTACCTATTGTTCACCTAATACCTTTCTTGCACTATTGGTTAGAGCTTGTAAGTAAGCATTTCACTGTAAGGTCTACACCTGTTGTATTCAGCGCACGTGACAAATAAACTTTGATTTGATTACTAATCACTTTTACCTATTTTAAAATTTTTAATTTATCCTTATTAACTTCTTATCCTTATTAACTTCTTATTTACATTGACGGCCTACCAAAAGGTCTCCTGCGGGGACGGTGGGCTGGGATTAAAAATATAGGACAAAACACACATCACGACGAGACAACACTACTGTACATAAAGAGAGACCGAAGAGAACAACATAGCATAGCAGCAACACATGACAACACAGCATGGTAGCCACCCAACATAACAAGAACATGGTAGCAACACAACATGGCAGCAGCACAACATGGTAGCAGCACAAAACATGTTACAAACATCATTGGGCACAGACAACAGCACAAAGGGCAAGAAGGTAGAGACAACAATACATCACGCGAAGCAGCCACAACTGTCAGTAAGAGTGTCAATGATTGAGTCTTTGAATAAAGAGATTGAGATAAAGCTGTCCAGTTTGAGTGTTTGTTGCAGCTCATTCCAGTCACAAGCAGCAGCAAACTGAAAAGACGAGCGACCCAGGGATGTGTGTGCTTTGGGGACCTTTAACAGAATGTGACTGGCAGAACGGGTGTTGTATGTGGAGGATGAGGGCTGCAGGAGATATCTCAGATAGGGGGGAGTGAGGCCTAAGAGGGTTTTATAAATAAGCATCAACCAGTGGATCTTGTGACGGGTATACAGAGATGACCAGTTTACAGAGGAGTATAGAGTGCAGTGATGTGTCCTATAAGGAGCATTGGTGGCAAATCTGATGGCCGAATGGTAAAGAACATCTAGCCACTCGAGAACACCCTTACCTGCCGATCTATAAATTACGTCTCCATAATCTAGCATGGGTAGGATGGTCATCTGAATCAGGGTTAGTTTGGCAGCTGGGGTGAAAGAGGAGTGGTTATGACAGAAGAAACCAAGTGTAGATTTAACTTTAGACTGCAGCTTTGATATATGTTGAGAAGGACAGTGTACCGTCTAGCCATACTCCCAATTACTTGTTTGAGGTGAATACCTCAGGCTCTTAACCCTCAGAGGTAGTAATCACCTGTGGGGAGAGGGGCATTCTCCTTACCAAACCACATTACTTTTGTTTTGGAGGTGTTCAGAACAAGATTAAGGGCAGCAAATTTAATAATGATTTCTTACCTAGCTTGATGACTGTTGGCATTTTTGTTACTTTTTGTTCTAAATAGAGACAGCATGTTGTATTGAGTAAAAATACAGGAAATTAGCTGTAGATGCCGCAAAAAAAATTACAGGGGGGGGGACCCACAGACCAGGTTATGTACCCCCCACTTCTAAAACCAAAGTGGTGCCCCTGCCAAAATGGCATTCTATTTAGCTGATATGGGAATAAATGCACAAGCAGCATATCAAACTGGGATTTTAGGTTACACCGGCAAGTATAAGAATATTTTCCAGGGCATCTTTTTTAAATTATGAATCTGATTATTTCACATGGAGATGTGGGAAGCTAAAAAGGCTAACTTGCTATGTTTTTAGTCAGACTAAAGACAGCTAGTCAGGCTGCCAGCTAGCTACTACTAGCAAGGGAAGGTGACTCTTCCTTGCTTCGCAAAATGAAAAGGCAAAAATATTAAACGTTGCTATCGTCCCCTTGTGAATGAGAGTAGGCCCAGCAAGGATATCATGTTTTTATTTTACCTTTAACTAGGCAAGTCAATTAAGAACAAATTCTTATTTTCAATGACAGGCTTGGAACAGTGAGTTATCTACCTTGTTCAGGGGCAGAACGACAGATTTTTACCTTGTCAGCTCAGGGAGTCAATCTTGCAACCTTCAGGTTACTAGTCCAATGCTCTAACCCCAAGGCTACCTGCTACTCCAAAATTCCCACTCCACCCACATGCACGCACGCACGTAGATCAACGGCATGAAGCTTGTAGGAAAGCTAACATGCTAGCTGAGTAGTTAAAAAGTAGTTGTAAACTTGCTACAGTTGTCCATCATGTGATTTGAACACACAACGTTTGGTTTGCTAGACCTTCGCGTTTCTGTCTTAAGTAACCGACTGCCTTCATCTGTGATTGGAATGACTGTATACAAAATTGTGTGGTGGATTCAAAAATGTTTCCTTTCTTGTGTGCCTGTCATGAATTTCACATAAGTCATTTGTTTCTATTTCAGGATAATTTGTGATAGTGGGTTGATCCTACAGGAATACGCCACATGCAACCACCAAAGCGTTGCCTGCTTTTGCTTCTCATGAAGAGGGAGCTACGCACATACATCGACCTACTCAAACCTCTGGATGCAAAGGAGTAGGTGCGACGTCAACAGGAGAGTCAAGTCAAACATGTGAATTGAGAGCAAAGGACAAAGCTTTCAAACCTGTGGGACGATTCAAATACGAGGAGGGGAGATGTTATATATTGAGGTTGTAACTTTTGTACCTCCTACTTGCACAGAGCATCATGGGTAATGTGATGTTTAGATGTGCACGTTTTAGATACATGATTGAACTGATTCCCGGCTGTCGTCTAATCATTATTGAATTGTTATAAATATGTGGTTATGAAACGCACAAGACATAACAATGAGAGAGGAAGAATGTCCTGTGTGGCTCACTTGGTAGAGCATGGCACTTTCAACGCCAGGGTTGTGTGTTCAATTCCCAAGGGGGACCAGTATGAAAATGTATACTCTCACTACTAGAAGTTGCCCTGGATAAGAGTGTCTGCTAAAATGTGAAGTCAGATATTATTTTGTACAGTGGTGTAAAAATACTTTAAAGTAATACTTATTTTGTGGGGGTATATATACTTTACTATTTATATTTTTGACAACTTTAACTTCTACATTCCTCAAGACAATTGCTTAATAGTTTAAGGAATTTTTTATTATTCAAACTTTTACTTTTGATACTTAGGTATTCTTTAGCAATTACATTTACATTTGATACTTAAGTATATTTAAAACCAAAAACTACTGTTACTCGAGTAGTATTTTACTGGGTGACTTTCAATTTTACTTGAGTCATTTTCTATTAAGGTATGTTTACCACCACTGGTATTGTAACTGTACTGTATAGTGGTGCTGTCTTAACTGCATCAGTGTAGCATTCCTTCAGGGTGAACTCTGCAGTTTTCATCACACATGTGTAGACAGACTCCTGGTTCTCAGAATCTTGGTTCTCCCCCCAGGTATGAACAGTTCAGGTCCTGGACTCTCTGACTCTCCAGGACTCCTCCAGATGAACTGGGTCAGAGGATGGAGGTCAGCTGAGCACAGCAGGGTTCTGTTCATGTTCTCTGGGGTTGTGTTGTCGACCACACAGGTTATGTTGGGCTGTTCCACGACATCTTAAACTGTTTCAGTCTTTAAACAATAGACTGTGCTATATCATACCTGCACAAGTAAACATTAACTATGATTGTTATTTGACAAGACTAGAATAAGTGTGACAGCACTGTTAGTGTAGGGGGTTGAGAGTCTTTAAAAAGACTGAGTGTGGGGGATAGGTTTGTCAGGTATTCCTTTTTCTTTCTCTCTCCAGGTAGACTTTAGAAAAGTGAGAAGTAGTTTTCATCTCTGCTAATCTGATTGGTTAATACAACTAGGGCTTGGCCTAATGACAAATGCACACTTATTCATACACTGTACGTACTATTGACTTGTAGACCTATACAAACACTTACCTATTATCTTCACGTCAATGAGTGAGTACTGTGGCTTGCCGTTGATGACTGCCTCTAACAAATAGGATCCACTATCTGCATCTGTGAGACCACTGATAGTTAGCTCTCAAGTGTGCCAGTCCAGGATGATTCTGTGTTCATAGATGGCAGCGTACACATTGTTGGATTACTTCATGAAGCAAAAAAAAATATTTATTTTAATAACGGAGCATTTTCTAAATTCAAACAGACCCCCTGAAACCGGACATGGACATTTTGGCTCCTGGTTCCACAAATCGAGGACAAAGACGGTATCGCCAAGCTAATTTGTAGCTCATGTGATAGCTTAGTCTAGCAGATAAGTGTTGAGCAAGTAAACTAAAAGTTGCTGGTTTGAATCCCTGATCTGACTAGGTGAAACATCTGTAGCTATGCACTTGAACAAAGCACTTTACCCTAAGGTGTTCTGGATAAGAGTGTCTGCCTAATGATCTAAATGTAGCTAGTGTCGTGGAAAATCGGTTCAAATATAACGCTTACAAGAACTTGTGAAATCAATTAGGCTTTTAATACATAGCATTGCCAGCCGGAATGGTCCGCGGAACACACACCGCTTTCCAGAGCCCCGGCTCCTGTATTTATCCACATATAGCATATGGGTCCAACCCATATGCAAATAATCATTATTCCCCTAATTCTCCTGCCACCATTATCTTTTAGTTCAGGCTTCCTGCTTGTTCACGCCCAATAACGCCCATATCTGCTTTCAGTTAGATTATAATGGTGGCAAGACCCTTGCTTGTCCTAAAAATAATATATGTCCATCTATCCTATAGGCCTATGTCTTGGCCCTGTATTTAGCTCAGTGTCTCAGTGTGTTCTCTGGTATGTGTGCCCTTATTAGGATCAGCAGACTATGTGTCTCCTCTATCATTAGTGTGTCCAGTTGTCCTAGGCGCCTATGTGTCGCCTTATCTTCGTGTGGTCTGTTTTTAATGTTCAGCTGTCCTATACGTCTATGTGTTATCTATGTGTCTCATTTACTCCTACACTAGCAAAAGATCTTATCTTATTGGTCAAAATACCAATAATCAGTGGTGTGTATTCATGGATGCCAAGGAAAGCCAGGCTTCCCCAAGAAAAATACATATACAATTATTTGTCTCTCACGGGATGGTTGAGCAAAGTCTAAAACTTTGCACATACACTGCTGCCATCTAGTGGCCACAATCGAACTTGCGCTTGGGCTGGAATAATACATTATGGCCTTTCTCTTGCATTTCAAAGTTGATGGTTAAAAAAAAGCATGTTTTTTTTGCATTATCTTTTACCAGATCTAATGTGTTATATTCTCCTACATTAATTTCACATCTCCACAAACTTCAGTGTTCCCTTTCAAATAGTTTCAAGAAAATGCATATCCTTGTTTCAGGTCCTGAGCTAAAGGCAGTTAGATTTGGGTATGTCATTTTAGGCAAAAAATGGTCCGATCCTTCTCCGTACTGGCCAATGATTATAACGGTGATTTTGATCCAACCATTATATTCATGCATTGTGCTCCTGGCCTGAGAGAATGGAAGTTCAATATGTAGCTAGATGTAGAAGGCTAATGTTAACTAGCTAATGTTGCCCATGAAATGAAGTTAGGCTAGCATTTTAGCCAGGTAGCCTAGGACAACAAAAAATAAAAGTGTGTACTGTATGACAGAGTGATAGACCAATTTGTCAACATGAAAGAGAGGGCGATGGCATTGGCGTTTCCCTATAAGTAGGGTGAGTCAACAGCTCCTGTAATTCTCTGTGGTTCTAAATCAAAGGTTGTTTAGTGGCACGAAAATGTCAGAAACATTAACTTACTTGACCCTGCTGTAGTTCATGTAACAGTTTGTTACATACAATATGCTTTGTGGACTTCACCGGATAGAAGTTGCACTCCGGTTTTGTGATGAAACAAAGGAGTAGTTGAATTTATTCTGCCACTCTGTCTTATTGTCTGGGCCTTAGGCCTATATATAATGGTCACAAGGCATATGAACCTAACAGGTTTTACAGCAAACAATGCCATTACCACAACACATAGGTTGTAATATGGCTTTTTTCTGTCTTGGCTTCCCCAGTGATTTTACCCACACACCGCTACTGCCAAATACATGGGCCCAAGATCAGAATTGGGATGCCTGTGTAAATGCAGCCTTTGTAAGATACATGTAACAACTCCTTCCTTCATCAGTAGGAGGTCTAGTAGTGGTATTTCCACCATACAGCAATGGACCTTATCTTGTGATACAGTAAATCATTAACATGGCAGACTAGTCAGTTCCGCTCGTGTACATAACCTAGGCTGGAACAAACGTGAGTTCCCCTATGTCAAACGTTTCCCAGTGAAAGACTAGCCAACACAGTGCTATTTGTGAAGGATGGTTTTGTTCTCTTTTTAACAAAAATATATGCCTTATAGAAATAGGACATGTTAATCACAAAACATAGCGTAACTGCTGAATAACAAGAAAACAGGACCTGAGCAGTGTAGTCACCGACAACTCAGCTCAAACTTCACAACAAACACTTCCGGATATCTGGATCCTGTGTGCTGTGAGGCTGGGACCAGCCTGGGCACCACCGATAGGCTAGCAAGTTTAAACAACGCTAAGCCTCTACTGTGAYAGGCCAACTCTAAAGTTGGAACTACATCTGTCACAGTATAAAAGAAGATGTCTGTACTATTTCAGTCAGTTCTCTGCTTTACCCTGCGTGGTGATACAGTGAACCCGTATATACGAAAATTGCATTTACCATTTATCGCTTATGTTAAATAAAAATACTTAAAGTATATTCGGTGACTCTGAATCACATTTTATCCTGATACCAGATTCGATTGACGCAACCTTTTACATATTACAGTACTATTAGGCCTCTAGGAAAACGATGTGCTTATTCTAGGCCCTACTTTCTTATGTGTCTTTATACCTGTAAAATTGCCGAGTGACCCAGTAACCTCCTAAAACCTAGGTAACCAGCCTCTGTGCTGAAAAATACGTGGGGCACCAGCCAGTGTAGAAAATACACTATTTTGTTAAAGGATAAGAAAGACAAAGACTCCCGAACACGATTGTGAAGTAAATGCGAGCTGCCATTGCATTTGAACAGCTTTTTCCACTTGTTGAAAGTGAAAGTTCGCAGTTGTCTGAGTAACTCATTGCTCAGGTTGCATAATGATCAAATGGGCTATACACTTAAAGATGCAATATGCCGAAATCGCTCAGCCATTTTCTGGTTGCTAAAATTCTAATAGTTCGCTTAATTTCCGTTCATGTGACAAAACAAGCAAGTATAGTGTAATCGAAACCGCCACAAAGCTGCCAACTCTCACGTATTGGCCGTGAGACACACACATGTGACCCTGTTATTTCTCACGCATTGAAAAGTATTGCTTTTATTTTTATAATTAGTCCATTGTATAGTCAGAGTATTTACTTTTCAACAGCGCTCCAAATCAATTTAACATCCCGAGCAGAAGCTCTATCATCGTCCTGTCTTGCCACAGCACTGTGACCCACGGCACATTGAAGCATATGATTGGTCTAGTTATGTAAGGGAGCAAGGAGATTGGATGCATGTTTTAAAAAAACACCCTTCAAGATTAAAGTGGAGTTGAATGGAGAGAGGAGTTGATAAAACTATAAAAAGACAGCTGTTTTATGTACAATGTTGTCAACAAAATTAGGTTGCTTTACTCCCGTCCCTATTGCAGAATGCAGCCTTTTGACAGCAAATACTAAAGTCAATTAATCCACACTTGCATTAGTCCCCTCGTTTGGTGATTGCATTAAGACTGTGACAATTTAAAGGCAGCAGACAGACCTACAGTATTTTAGCAGGGAAGTTGGTAGGGTGACCTGATTTGTAACTATGAAAATAATTTTGTCAAACAGATTGTGAAGCAGTAAGCGGCTGTTGAATCTAGTGGGCACAATAAATACAACAATAATTTGATTAGTGTGTAGGGGCAGATTTGTGTAATCTTCTCTTCAGGAGATTTTATTAATTTAAACTGATCAGTGGAACAATTCTCATTCTTAACAATGGGCTAAAATATAGGATAATTACCGTGCTTGTTATTCCCCACTTATTTATTATTCTACTTCCTCCCAGTTTTTTCCAGTGTAATCACATATTTGAAATCTCATATACCGACTTGTGTCTTTGAAAATTAATTATATGAGGCTAAGTATTTTTGCAAACATTCATGGACAGTTTTGAATAAGTCATACAAATAAGCATTGGAATCAAATATAATTGTTGACATTTTAGTGATGTGCACACGCTAGGCAACTCAAAACACATATATTTTTGTCTATGTAGAGATGATGGCACGGATCTTCAACTAGTAGGCATAAACCACCTTAACATTGATATATCTAAAAAAAAATATATAATTGTAATTTACCCCCTTTTTCGTGATATCCAATTGCCTCATCTCTGCAACTCCCCAACGGGCTCGGGATAGCCGAAGGACACAAGGTCTGAAACATGACCCGCCAAGCCACGCTGCTTATCACCTGCTTGCTTAACCCAGAAGCCAGCCGCACCAATGTGTCGGAGGAAACACTGTTCAGCTTGCAGCACCCGGCCCGCAAACAAGGAATCAATAGAGTGCGATGAGCCAAGGAAAGCCCCCTGGACAAACCCGGACGACGCTGGCCAATTGTGAGCTGCCTTACGGGACCCGTTCACGGCCGGCTGTGACACAGCCTGGGATCAACCCCAGCCTGTAGGACGCCTCAACACTGCGATGCAGTGCATTAGTCCGCCGCGCCAGCACTTGGGAAACATAATCAGGGGGGGCCACCCCCCTTGAGAGGAAGCAGACATTCTTCCAGCCCTATTTAAAGAGAGAGTTCACCAAATTACAAAATATTAAATGTTTGTGTCCTTACCTTGAAAGCAGTCTATGAACAAGAGACTGCAATCTATGATTTGGTTATCCACTGCCATCAACCATTAATATTTCCTGTGCAGAGCCTTGGTGTACTGGTAACACTCCCGGCATGTGTTGCATACAACTTTCCACCTGACAACAGATGCAAACCTACTTCCAACCGTCCCACTGTTTCTAACATTTGCCTGTCTCCCTATCACACTCATTACAGACCTGCCGCTGTGAAATATCTTCTTCATAACCAAAGTTATCTTCACTGTTATTAGTCATGAGTTGATTTGTCATGTGAATTGACCATGGTGAACATGCCATACCAGTTTATGTTTTATACAGTATAGAGTATAAAACCAATAGGCCTACATTGTTTAGCTGTGTAGGAATTCCAGTCATATTCAGATTCTTCTTGTGTTTCACATAATATGACTTACAATAACATGATATTATGAAGAAAGGACATGTGAAGGTTCACTTGATATCAAGTTCCCAGTTCTGCCCCATCTCATTACTCTGAGGGGGCTGTTTCGTACCACATAATGTGAGGACACCCGCTTGTTTTTACAATATAGCCAATTGTGATGCATCTGGCCCATCTATAGAAAGCACTCAGTTCTGCCTCCAGGACAAGACCCATGACAAACATCAACCTGCAGAGTGACACCTGCTTGTTCTGGTCTGGTTACAGTCATTATTCACATCATTCTGTTAACATGTATTTATTTACACTGATCACGGACCTATAAACCATCAAGATGGCATATCAGTAGCCTAAGTAAGTGCTTTAGCAATAACAGTATGTTAAGGTTCATTAAAACATATCTTAAATGTAGCTAAAATAAAAATAGTGTATTAACTTGTAGTAAGTTATGTATATGTTAGCTACCACAGGTACGTAGAACTGAAACGTAATTTTAGAGGAAAATGCTGTATTCAAAACTATGAAACCACAATCAAGAAATTCCAATGCTTCTATTACACTGAGCACTTCATTCACTTTTCTTTTCACTGTGAAAGTCAATCAATAAATATGTAGCGTCAAGCATTTTCTTCACTACAGTCTTTTTCTAACAGTATGAGGACAGCACTTCTAACTCCAGTAGAAAAAGGTAGAGACCTGTTATCCAAACGATTCTCCATTAGGATTATTGTGTGTCCCTGACAGCCCCTGTAGTGTAGTCTGGGTAATGTGCTACCATTGGGCCTGGGGTGGATGTCTCATGTTCCATCTCTTCTTGGTCTCTAGAAGGACTCTGTGGAGTCACTGGACAGCCCTGTAGTGTAGTCTGGTAAGTGCTACTCATTGGGCCTGGAGTGGATGTCTCATGTTCATCTCTTCTTGGTCTCTAGAAGGAGCTCTGTGGAGTCACTGGACTGCTCCTGTAGTGTAGTCTGGGTAATGTGCTACTCATTGGGGCCTGGAGTGGATGTCTCATGTTCCATCTCTTCTTGGTCCTCTAGAAGGAGCTCTGTGGAGTCACTGGACAGCCCCTGTAGTGTAGTCTGGGTATGTGCTGCTCATTGGGGTCTGGGTAGATGTCTCATGTCCATCTCTTCTTGGTTCTCTATGGAGTCACTGGACAGCCCCTGTAGTGTAGTCTGGTAATGTGCTGCTCATTGGGGTCTGGGTGGATGTCTCTCATGTTCCATCTCTTCTTGGTTCTCTATGGATCCTGTGGAGTCCCTGGACTGCCCCTGTAGTGTAGTCTGGGTAATGTGCTGCTCATTGGGCCTGGGGTGGATGTCTCATGTTCCATCTCTTCTTGGTTCTCTATGGAGTCACTGGACAGCCCCTGTAGTGTAGTCTGGGTAATGTGTTGCTCAATTGGTCTGGGGTGGATGTGTCATGTTCCACTCTCTTGGTTCTCTATGGATCCTGTGGAGTCCCTGGACTGCCCCTGTAGTGTTAGTCTGGGTAATGTGCTCTCATTGGTTTGGGTGACTAGGTCTTGTTTGGCTGGGTGTGGTCTGGGGGACTAGGTCTTGTTGGGCTGGGGTGGGTCTGGGGTGACTAGGTCTTGTTGGGCTGGGTGGTCTGGGTGACTAGGTCTTGTTGGCTGGGGTGTGGTCTGGGTGACTAGGTCTTTGGGCTGGGGTTGGTCTGGGTGACTAGGTCTTGTGGGCTTGGTGTGGTCTGGGTGACTAGGTCTTGTTGGGCTGGGTGTGGTCTGGGGTGACTAGGTCGTTTGGGCTGGGGTGTGGTCTGGGGTTGACTAGGTCTTGTTGGGCTGGGTGTGGTCTGGGGTGACTAGGTCTTGTTGGGCTGGGGTGTGGTCTTGGGTGACTAGGTCTTGTGGGCTGGGGTGTGGTCTGGGGTGACAGTCTTGTTGGGCTGGTGTGGTCTGGGGTGACTAGGTCTTGTTGGGCTGGGGTGTGGTCTTGGGTGATAGGTCGTTGTGGTGCTGGGCTGTGGTCTGGTGTGACTAGTTTTGGTTGGGCCGGGTTGGGCTTGTCCTGTACAGGCTCTGTGTCTGTCACTGAAACACAGAATGAGAAGATGGGTTGATACAAGACTACACAAACACTATTAAATAGACCCATTTGTCTTAATGATAACATGACTTATTATGTCATTGTCAGTCTCAATATTGAGTATTGTGTTTAACCTATCTGCCATGGGACATAAAATCACCTGTCTGTTTGTCTGAGAGACTGTCATTCTGTTTGTACAGAAGGCTGTGACCCCCACGTTTTGTTGGAGAGAAATATCTTCCAGCTGGTGTAGTGTGCTGTTTCCTGTTTGCATCTGCATTCTGCTTGCTAAACTCTATCCCCTCTTTCACCTTTCCTGTACACACAAAAACATTCATCCCCATTAATATCATATGTATTCAAAGTTCCTCATGCCCAAGGTAATACACACTGTATAAGGAGAACCTTTTGGTGTAGAAGTTCTATTTCCAGTGTTGTCAGAATGGTCATCCTCAGGATCTTTGTTTCCTATTCAATTAAAACATAAACWAAATAGTTGTATTCAGAAACAGTAAAGTGGTAAGGTGTTAGTGTTGTCTTAAAATGTATGTGATGCTAAACTAGGTCTATAGCAATAGAACTCATGTTCAAAATTGCATTTTTACAGCTAAACAACCTTGTACTGTAACTTCCATCAGTCCCGCCTCCTCTTCAGATTTTCTCAGTGCAGCTTCAGCCGCTGGTCATCCACCACAGAGTGGAAAAGACAAGAGGGATAAAGGACAGAATTAGACATAGGGAAGTGATGTGGGTGAACATCCTGTAACATGTACATGTCTAACCAGAAATACTATGTAGTTACTTTGCTTTGTTTGCTGGTTGTACTCTTTTCTCTCCCCTTTTCAACTCTAATCTCAGATCCAAGGTCAACGACCTTGTAACAAGTCAGCTGGCATCATTGGGACTGTGATCATCTGAAAGCTCAGCACACGTCAGGGGAGTAGGGAGGAAATGGATTGACTCTGGTCCTACCAGATCATTAGAATGAGGGGCTTTTTCTCCCAATAATACTGAACTATGCCCCATATATGTCCTGGAACTAAAAGTTGGCCTTGATTTTTATAGGACATAGGATGGTCTTACGTTTCTTGCCTTTCCTCCAGCACCACAAGAGAAATGCCAGAACGGCAACTAAGACGAGGAGAAGGAGGATGGACAGGACCACAGCCAGGACACTGGTTGAGCCTTCCTCTGCACAGAAACACCATTAAAAACACTTGGATCAGCAGCATTTCCACACTTAATAAGACATGAATTAAGCAGTCATAACACTATGAATTATATAGTAATGTGATTGTAACGTATGAATATCCTGGATCTGCAAAAAAGATGTTTAGTATGCTCAATATAACATTGTATTCACAACAATCTCATTCTGTCTTTCTGAACCATGTTCTCACTATCAATAAATGTACAGAATCTACATGCAAATGTGTTGGCAGCATTAAATAATACATCCAAACTGTTAACATGAGAGAATGAAAGTGAGAGTATGATGTATTACTGTAACTACAGTTTAGAGGTGTTATCTTACCAGTGTGGCAGTCCTTCAGGGTGAACTCTGCAGTTCTCTCACTAACAGGGTTTTTCACCACACATGTGTAGACAGACTCCTGGTTCTCAGAATCCTGGTTCTCCACCCCAGGTATGAACAGTTCAGGTCCAGGACTCTCTGACCCCTCAGGAATCCTCCAGATGAACTGGGTCAGGGGCTGGAGGTCAGCTGAGCACAGCAGGGTTCTGTCCATGTTCTCTGGGGTTGTGTTGTTGACCACACAGGCACATGAAACACAGCATGGTAGCAACACCACATGGTAGCAGCACAAAACATTATTGGGTGCAGTCAACAGCAACAAATGTAGAGACAACAATCACACATAGTAGCCACAACTGTCAGTAAGAGTGTCCATGATTGAGTCTTTGAATTTAGAGATTGAGATAAAACTGTCCAGTTTGAGTGTTTATTGCAGCTCATTCCAGTCGCTAGCTGCAGCGAACTGAAAAGAGGAGCGACCCAGGGATGTGTGTGCTTTGGGACCTTTAACAGAATGTGACTGTCAGAATGGGTGTTGTATGTGGAGGATGAGGTTTGCAGTAGATATCTCAGATAGGAGGAGTGAGGTTTTATAAAATTAGCATCAACCAGTGGGTCTTGCAACGGGTTGGTAGAGCATGGCGCTTGCAACGCCAGGGTTGTGGGTTCATTCCCCACGGGGGGACCAGGATGAATATGTATGAACTTTCCAATTTGTAAGTCGCTCTGGATAAGAGCGTCAGCTAAATGACTTAAATGTAAATGTAAATGTCTAAAGGTGCTTTTCCTTAAGGGAACTATACAGTCACCTCTCATGGCAGACCTTTGTGGATTCTGCTGCCATATGTTTGGGTTTTTCTGTTAACAAAATACTGAGTGGAGGGGGAGCCAGGCCATTTAGGATCTTGAATACAAGAAGGTGTATTGCACAAGATTTTCCCAACTCAGGAGCTCATGCTTTCTGAGGATGTAACAGTGATGATGGCTATTGGGCTTCTATCAAGCACTTTGAGAGCCTGTTTGTAGACCAACTGAATAGGTTTTTAATGTTGTACAGCAAGCTTGGGCCCAACTAGTCAAGCAGTATGTTAAGTGGGGGGTATCATAGATTTGAAGGACAGTTTTGCTACCTCTGTAGTCAAAACAATTTCGTATAAATCGGAAATTAGCTAGGTTAAATTTGGTTATCTGAATTACCTTTTTTACCTACTTTTTAAAAGAGAGGTTGGAATCAAGTATGGTGCCAAGGTACTTAAAATCAGATACTACCTGGAGCTTCTCCCTGACACATAGACATCTGGCTCAGTAGCATCTGTTGCCCTCTTTGTGAGACATGCAAACAGTTTTTTTTCACATTGAGATGCAAAACACTGAGCCACTTTGTAACCTGGACAATTACAGTAGTGAGTTCTTGTGCAGCTTGTTGTTTGCTCTTTGCATGCCACTATTCACTGTATCATCTGCATACATTTGAACTTCAGACCCAATACAGACAGAAGGCAGATCATTAATGTACAGGCTGAACAGGAGGGGCCCCAGTATTGACCCTTGG
>NW_019943934.1:70218-75054 GCF_002910315.2 Salvelinus sp. IW2-2015
GGCATGCCCACATCATAGCTAAGAGTGGGCGACAGCTCATTGCTCACTCTGACACACTGAGTTCTGCCTTCAAGGTATGATTTCATCCATCTCAAAGCATCGGGGGAAAAGTTAAACTTGAACAATTTTGTGATCAGAATCTCACAGTATCAGTCAGACATCCCACCTATTCAACCTTGTTGGTAATCTCCCACTATACTTCTCTCCTCTGCTGTCAAATCAATGATTGGCCAGGGAGGGATTGTAGACCTTGTATCTTGATATATCATTAACTTAGCCATGCATGGAGAGACATATCATCAACTCTATCGAAACTCCAGCCGGGTACTTCAACTCCATGATAATTTCATCCACGGAGTTGCGAGCAAAGTAGTTTATGAAATTAACCTCTGACTCCTTCAAGTCGCTATGCAATCGATACTTAAAAAATGGAACTTACTGTGTACCTATGTTTGTCCTCTGTTGTTGCGTGCCTTTGTTTGCTGAAATCCATACTTAAAAAAAAACGTTCATCAAATACAACCACCAACTTTTTCCTTGTTGAGATTCAATTGGCATATGCACATTCACGCTGAGTTGCCATCTTAGAGCAACAGCAACGAGGAAACAGTCCGTGGTTCTATTTGATTAACGTTTTATTAAAAAGTACAGATTTCGCTAGCTGTGCCACCAGAGAGGTTCACAGGTTCTGGTTCACGCCCAGGCTCTGTCGCAGCCGGCCGCGACCGGGAGGTCCGTGGGGCGACGCACAATTGGCCTAGCGTCGTCCGGGTTAGGGAGGGTTTGGCCGGTAGGGATATCCTTGTCTCATCGCGCACCAGTGACTCCTGTGGCGGGCCGGGCGCAGTGCGCGCTAACCAAGGTCGCCAGGTGCACGGTGGCTTCCGGGTTGGATGCGAGCTGTGTTAAGAAGCAGTGCGGCTTGGTTGGGTTGTGTTTCGGAGGATGCATGGCTTTCGACCTTCGTCTCTCCAAAGCCCGTACGGGAGTTGTAGCGATGAGACAAGATAGTAACTACTAACAATTGGATACCACGAAATTGGGGAGAAAAATAAATAAACATTTTTGTTTTTTTAAAGTACAGATTTCAGCAAAGAAAGAAATGCATGCAAATACAGGGGACAAACATATGTAAACGGTAAGGGTTTAATAATGTACTTTTGTAAAGTACTGACTGCATAGCGACTTGAAGGAGTCTGAGATACTTGGCGATCGAAACCAAAGATGTATATAAGCCCTGGATTGCTGATGCTATGTATTGGCCATTGAGAGGCCATTGTAGTTGGGATAGTAATATTAGTACTCTCTAAAGTAAAATACTATACAGAGAGACTCATCCATTCTTTACTACAAGTAGGCTTGACTACTGTAGTGCTCTCCTGTCTGGTCTACCCAAGAAAGCCATTGGTCAACTCCAAAGCATACAGAATGCTGCAGCATAGATACTGACCAAGACCAGACGTAGAGCACACATTACACTGGTTTTAAGGTCTCTACACTGGCTGTCTGTGAGTTTTAGAATACATTTTAAGATTCTGCTATTGGTTTTTAAATTAATCCACAATTGTGCATCACAATACATGCCAGACATGCTTTTAAGTAATTTACCCAGTAGGTCCCTTTTAACTATCCCAAAGCCTTGGACCAAGAGGCATGAAGAGGCAACCTTTAGTTATTATGCCCTAACACTCTGGAATAGCCTGCTAGAGAACCTGAGGGGGCCGAAACTGTGGACATATTTAAAAGAGATCGTAAAACACACCTTTTTAGATTTGCTTTTCCTTAGAGTGCCTTTTACTTGTTTCCAGATTTTATTGTTATTCTTTCGTTTTTTTTTATCCTCTTATGTTTGTTGTGTAGCAAATATTTCAGTTTTTATTTTCATTGGTTTTATTCGTTTTGTCCTGTGAAGTACATTGAGTTGCATTTCATGTCTGAAATGTGCTGTATAAAATAAATCTTGATTTGATTAGATATGTTTTCATTGTTTTTTTTATGTTGAGCTCACATAATATAATGTAAATGTTTGCAGGTATCTGTAATGGATTAAACATGTCATAATGTAGACATTAATAAATGCTTTTTTGTTGTTGTTGAGGAGTGCCAAGATGACTGTGCATTTATACACACCATTGATCAAAACTAATCGTCAAACTCAACTCTGGACCTCGAAGCCAGTTCCAGTGCTTGTTTTCATTGTCCCCCTCTAATCAGGGACTGATTTAAACCTGGCACACCAGGTGGGTGCAATTAATTATCAGGTAGAAGAGAAAACCAGCAGGCTCTGGACCTCGTAGGGTAAGAGTTGAGCACCCCTGCCTCGTAAAATAAATGATAAACTATTTCGTAGTAAACAGAGGCCTATGTCTATACTTGGGCTCCCAAGTGGAGCAGATGTCTAAGGCACTGCATCTCAGTGCAAGAGGTGTCACTACAGTCCCTGGTTTGAATCCAGGCTGTATCACATCTGGCTGTGATTGGGAGTCCCAATCATTGTAAATAAGAATTTGTTCTTAACTGACTTGCCTAGTTAAATAAAGGTTAAATAAAAAAAGTATTATAAATAACGTTCACTCCCTAAGAGTGTACAGTATACAGTATTAATAAACCTGTAGCTTTGACGGTAACATTTGTTACCATGCATGTGATGTCAACATATTTGTAACCTAGGTTTTATGTTATTTATTTTATGATGCATCATCATCATGATCATCAATCATCATGTTGTTGTATTTCCTGTTTAACCAACACAATAGGGTCGTCACTAGCTAGCCACAAAGTCMTTAACCCTGCCTATTTCTTTGGCCCAGCGTCGTCCGGGTTTGGCCGGGGTAGGCCGTCATTGTAAATAAKAATTTGTTCTTAACTGACTTGCCTAGTTAAATAAATCTCAAATAAAAATMTAAAAAATAAAGACTATTTTCTGTACACTCAAAGCAGTGTGATTAGAGTTACACTATAACATGTTAAGTTACTACTGAATGACTAATTATCGACTGGACCAGACTGAGCGGCTGAACAGACCTAAGGCTAATAAGGCTCCCCGCTCGGGATACAGTGCACAATGACCACGTCAAGGACAAATTACTTTACTACAAACCAATAACCGGGAAAAACTTAGTATAGGCTACTCACCGAGAAAATAAGCCAAAAACGGTATGATAACTTTCCCAAAAAAGCTGACTGCCATTTCCTTCGGTCCGAGTTTTACACTTCTGTATGCTAGTAAGTAAAAGTGAAAGTGCACRTTCCAGTTATCATTCCATCTGGAACGCCCCGGGAATGTTTCAAAGGATAAACTAAATTATGGACGACATCCTTACATATAGTCTAAATCCGAACACATAGATTTATCCTAACTACGCAAGCAAACAAGGAGTCGAGAGCTCTTATTCCGATGCGACGTTGGCTACCTGCACACAGGTAAAGTAACCTACTACGCAGGGTTGCCAGGGTCAAAATCAAATGTCTACTAAACAAACGATGTCTCAAAACCCGCCCAAAAGGGCTGAAAGCGAGCCATTTCTCTTTGTTTTTGCAGAAAAATAGGAGTTTCTACATTTAGCCAATAAAACCGGTTTCCATAACGCCATCGAGCGAATTAAGAAGGACTATCGACTTAATTTGTAAAGATGTAGGAGCCCTATTCGGATGGGATTAGTTTTATTGGGGGAGGTCGGGTAATGTAATTATGTCCACTAGCACAAACACCACATCTGTCATTTTAGTCCCATCCGATTCTGCCATATATATCAGTGACATGGCAGGAGTGTAACAATTCCAGCCAGAATAACCTAAAGTTTTTTGGCAAACTACTAAATCCTCTGATAATACTAGTCCCGTGCGAATTGACATCCCTGTGTCATGAGTTTTACAGGTGTTGCTCTCGGTTTGCGCTACAAAACAATAAATGATTCAATAAATTGGACCAAGTGCTGCGCATAGCATATATATGAAGGGCCTGTATCAGTTTTCACAGTGAATGCATTTGTTTATACGTTTTGTGCGAATGATTTGAACATCGGTGAATGCATCTTAAACAAATATTGCCCCTATTTATTGCAACCCCTGATGTTAATAGATTGCAAAGCAGCATACAACTGAGGAAATGACAAGTTCACCTTTTCAGCATTAGCCTAAAAACGCATATCAAGTGCAAGTGCCCTGTTTGGCTCACGGGCTCACATCTGAAGGCTGTGGAGCATTTAGGACGTCTTCTATGGGGATCGCACTATCTCAATTCAAATATTATGGCGACACTATACCAAAGATGGTTTGGTATGGTTTAGAAACTTGGGAACCAAGCTCGAGTTATCGGTCTAGCTTGTTATCGCCTGGACTTGAAATATCTTCACGCCTCACGTATTTTTTTTAAAATTTTACCCTTACTTAACTAGGCAAATCAGTTAAGAACTAATTCTTCTTTTCAATGACTGCCTAGGAACAGTGGGTTCAGCCTTGTTCAGAGGCAGAAAGACATATTTTTACCTTGTCAGCTCGGGGATTCGATCTAGCAACCTTTCGGTTACCAGTTTAAAGGCTACCTGCCGCCCTTGGAATGGTAATACTAGTCGCGAATAGGGCTTAAAACAAGCAGAATTCGGTTTTCCATCACAATAATAATTATTGCAAGTTTAAGAATACGTCGCAAGAGAAAAKATAATTTTCCCTTATTAWACTCGSCAGATCATTTTTTCATCAATGGGTGTCAATTGAACTTGTTTTGACTGCTATGATTAAGCAATAAGGCCAGAGGAGATGTGGCCCATAGCCGTGGTATATGTAGGCTATTGGCTATATACCACAAATACCTAGGTGCCTTATTGCTATTATACA
>NW_019943934.1:76115-95390 GCF_002910315.2 Salvelinus sp. IW2-2015
CTCTGCCGAGGTCAGGACATTCATACTTCTTGGCTTCACGGAGCAGCACAGCACTGTTGTGAAGGAAGATGTCAAGGAAGTGAGTTTGTGTCTATACAGGACCTCCCGCCTTCACCTACCATCAACCAATCAAGTCAATGTGGAGCTATATGGATCCCTTCCGCATTGTTAAAAATGTGAGATTCGAAACGGAGCTCAATTTGGCCTCTGTGTGCCTCTGGAGGCTCCACAATTGCATCACAGTCCAAGCATAAACTGGCTCTGAGAGAGCACTGCACCAGGCAGCTGAGTCAGAGACAATTTATGCTTGATCTGAAAAGGTGGTAGAAGGCGCGATATAGATGGTGTTACCCAATTCCGAAGCCCCCTGAGGTACACAGAGGCCAAATTGAGCTCCATACTGCATTGCTATGTGCCTCTCAAATGTTGTAACAATGCAGAGGGCTCCATATAGATCCACATTGACATGATTGGTTGACAGTAGGTGAGGGCGAGAGGTCCTGTATAAACATAAACTCACTTCCTTGACAACTTCCTACACAACAGCTCGGTGCTGCTTGGCGAAGTATAAATGCCCTGACTTCTGCGGAGCCAATATCACTGTAAATGCCAAGAAGCGCCTTTAAATGCTGCACAGCGAATACAGGCCAATACAGACTTCGGAATGACCATGCAGCGCCTTTTGCGGAGACAGAACAGCACGCGTGCACGTTGGGACAACTTTTTACCAGTTGTAGGTAGGTTATTTAGATTGGTCATTATGGAGACGCCTATTTACAACACTTTTTCCATAAAACATATTAACGCTCTAGCACTGATACAACGGCAACAAAACACTGGAAAACGACATTAGGCGCACTAGAGCCTTTAGATAAATTTGCTCAGAGGTGGTTTAAAGTAAACGGCATTCTAATGAGGACTTTCTTATGGAAAAACGTATCAAGCGAAGGGTTTTACGCATGCTCAGTTCATGGGTCTCGAGCGCTGCGCGAGTGGAAATTTGAAATGGAATTTATGGAACTCCATTGCATTCTAGCTTCTGTTATGGGGAAAAGTCCACAATGAAACTGACATTAAATGTGGAGAATGATACATTTGCATATGTTGGCCATCAAGTAGACTATTAATATCTATGCCATTGTAGGCTACTGTAGCCTACTGTACCATTTGAAACAATAACTATGTTGAAATTATATCACTGGAGTCATTGCAAATCAATTTGTGCCACTTTTGTAGTGCGCCTGGAGCTGGCAAACAGATTTCATAAATAGCATATAACTTCAGTTTGTTGTTGTAGCCTTGTGATATTACGCATTTATGAATGGCCAAGTTTAGTTAATTAAATTGTAAGTTATCAATTGTGATCATGGTCACAGCTCTATCGCAAATGTATCATTCTCCACATTTAATGTCAGATTCAGTGTGGACTTTTCACTGAAATTAGATGTTGGCCTATCAGGGGCTATAGGCTACCTGCATCTAGCTCAGCAAACCATGGCAAAGTTAAATTACAATTATAAACTCAGATTTTAGTCAATAGCCTATGCCTATTGAAATAACAAGTAAATCTCGCTATTAGGCTATTTATAGCTGTTGTAGTCTTAACATCTGGCACTTAAAAATGGCACAATTGCCAGAATATAGCCTAACATTCGTTTTTGAAGTGCAACCAAGTGATTCTAGCACAGAGATTTTGAGATCCTCTGTCCTAACTCTCACTTAGGACTTATCTATCTTATCAAGCCTTAGTGAGGTCGGGCATTGATGTTGGGCGATTAGGCCTGGCTCGCAGTCGGTGTTTCAATTCATTCCAAAGGTATTCGATGGGGTTGAGGTCAGGGCTCTGTGCAGGCCAGTTAAGTTCTTCCACAACGATCTCGACAAACCATTTCTGTATGGACCTCGCTTTGTGCGTGGGGGCATTGTCATGCTGAAACAGGAAAGGGCCTTCCCAAAACTGTTGCCACAAAGATGGAAGCACAGAATCTTCTAGAATGTCATTGTATGCTGTAGCGTTAAGATTTCCCTTCATTGGAACTAAGGGGCCTAGCCCAAACCATGAAAAACAGCCCTAGACCATTATTAATCATCCACCAAACTTTACAATTGGCACTATGCATTGGTAGCAGGTAGCTTTTTCCTGGCATACACCAAAACCAGATTGGTCTGTCGGACTGTCAGATGGTTAAGCATGATTCATCACTCCAGAGAACGCCTTTCCACTGCTCCAGAGTCCAAAGGAGGCAAGCTTTACACCACTCCAGACAATGCTTGGCATTGCGCATGGTGATCTTAGGCTTGTGTGTGGCTACTCGGCCATGGAAACGCATTTCATGAAGTTCCCAACTAACAGTTCTTGTGCTGACTTTGCTTTGGCAGTTTGGAATTCGGTAGTGAATGTTGCAACCGAGGACAGATGATTTTTACATGCTACATGCTTCAGCTCTCGGCGGTCCAGTTCTGTGAGCTTGTGTGGCCTACCACTTCGTGGCTGAGCCGTTGTTGCTCCTAGATGTTTCCACTTCACAATAACAGCACTTACAGTTGGCCGGGGCAGCTCTAGTAGGGAATACATTTGACCAACTGACTTGTTGGAAAGGTGGCATCCTATGATGGTGCAACATTGAAACTCACTGAGCTCTTCAGTAAAGTCATTCTACTGCCAATGTTTGTCTATGGAGATTACATGGTTGTGTGCTTGATTTTATACACCTGTCAGCAACAGGTGTGGCTGAAATAGCCGAATCCACTAATTTGATGGGGTGTCCACATACTTTTGTTTCTATAGTGTATATAATGCCGTGTTCCAGAGGTATGACAAAACATGTATTTTTATTGTTCTAATTAGGTTGATAACCACTTTATAATAGCAATAAGGCCCTTAGGTATTTGTGATATATAGCCAATAGCCTACATATACCACGGCTATGGGCCACATCTCCTCTGGCCTTATTGCTTAATCATAGCAGTCAAAACAAGTTCAATTGACACCCATTGATGAAAAAATGATCTGGCGAGTTTAATAAGGGAAAATTATCTTTTCTCTTGCGACGGATTCTTAAACTTTCCCAAGAAAGCTCAGGTAACTGAGCTAAACGACTACCGCCCTGTAGCACTCACTTCCGTCATCATGAAGTGCTTTGAGAGACTAGTCAAGGACCATATCACCTCCACCCTACCTGACACCCTAGACCCACTCCAATTTGCTTCGACCAATAGTCACAGACGATGCAATCGCAAACCACACTGCACACTGCCCTTACCCATCTGGACAAGAGGAATACCTATGTGAGAATGCTGTTCATCGACTACAGCTCAGCATTTAACACCATAGTACCCTCCAAACTCATCATCAAGCTCGAGACCTGGGTCTCGACCCTGCCCTGTGCAACTGGGTACTGGACTTCCTGACGGGCCCCCCCAGGTGGTGAGGGTAGGTAACAACATCTCCACCCCGCTGATCCTCAGGCTGAAGAAATTCGGCTTGTCACCAAAAGCACTCACAAACTTCTACAGATGCACAATCGAGACATCCTGTCGGGCTGTATCACCGCCTGGTACGGCAACCGTAAGGCTCTCCAGAGGGTAGTGAGGTCTGCACAACGCATCACCGGGGGCAAACTACCTGCCCTCCAGGACACCTACACCACCCGATGTCACAAGAAGGCCATAAAGATCATCAAGGATAACAACCACCCGAGCCACTGCCTGTTCACCCCGCTATCATCCAGAAGGCGAGGTCAGTACAGGCGCATCAAAGCAGGGACCGAGAGACTGAAAACAGCTTCTATCTCAAGGCATCAGATGTTAAACAGCCACCACTAAACATTTATGGCCGCTGCCAACATACTGCCTCAACTCCAGCCACTTTAATAATGGGAATTGATGGAAATGTATGTAAAAATGTATCACTAGCCACTTTAAACAATGCCACTTAATATAATGTTTACATACCCTACATTACTCATCTCATATGTATATGTATATACTGTACTCATATCATCTACTGCATCTTGCCATCTTTATGTAATACATGTATCACTAGCCTTTTAAACTATGCCACTTTATGTTTATATACCCTACATTACTCATCTCATATGTATATACTGTACTCTATACCATCTACTGCATCTTGCCTATGCCGTTCTGTACCATCACTCATTCATATATCTTTATGTACATATTCTTTATCCCTTTACACTTGTGTGTATAAGGTAGTAGTTGTGGAATTGTTAGGTTAGATTACTCGTTGGTTATTACTGCATTGTCGGAACTAGAAGCACAAGCATTTCGCTACACTCGCATTAACACTGCTAACCATTGTGTATGTGACAAATAAAATTTGATTTGATCTTGCAATAATTATTATTGTGATGGAAAAACCGAATTTTGCTTGTTTTAAGCCCTATTCGCGACTAATATTACCAGAATGTCCGTTATTCCAGAGGACGATTCAGACGGATTTAGTTCTTCCAAAGTGCCTGTAATTCTTAATATTTCCCCCCCAATAAATGGACAGTTATGACGGAACCTGTAGTTTTTGTTTTTTTTTACGAGGCGTGAAGATATTTCAAGTCCAGGCGATAACAAGCTAGACCGATAACTCGAGCTTGGTTCCCATGTTTCTAAACCATACCTGTCACGCCCTGACCTTAGAGATCCTTTATTTCTCAATTTTTGTGTTAGGTCAGGGTGTGACTAGGGTGGGTAGTCTATGTTTTCTATTTCTTTGTTGGCCTGGTATGGTTCCCAGAGGCAGCTGTCTATCGTTGTCTCTGATTGGGGATCATATTTAGGCAGCCTTTTCCCACCTGTTGTTTGTGGGRTCTTGTTTTGGTGTAGCTGCCTGTGAGCAGCCCAGAACGTCACGTTTTGTTTTCTTCTTTTTGTTTTTGTTTTTGTTTTTGGTGAGTTGCATATTTATTAAACATGTGGAACTCTAAGTACGCTGCGCCTTGGTCCATTCATTCAGACGATCATGACAATACCAAACCACCTTTGGTATAGTGTCGCCATAATATTTGAATTGAGATAGTGCGATCATAATCGTTACGWTATTTTAGCGATCCGCAGTAGAAGACGTCCTAAATACTCCACAGCCTTTAGATTAATATTCAGGCAGATGTTTGAGTACAGAATGAAATGTTGTAAACTTAACAGGCTAAACTTGCTGAGTACACTCCTTGAGAAAGGGGTTCCAACAGGGTTCTTTGGCTGTCACCAAAGGAGAACCCTTTTTGGTTCCATGTAAAACCCTCTGTGGAATGGATCCCAAAAAGGTTYTACCTAGACACAGAAKSGGTTCAACCGAAACCAAAAAGGGTTCTCTTATGGGGACAGTGGAATAATCCTTTTAGGTTGTAGATAGGCCTACACTCTGATAAAAAGGTGCTATCTTGCAGTGGTGGTTCCGTGGTTTTCTGTAAAAAAGAAAAAGGAAGTTGTGGTGGGGTGTTAAGATAATCAGAAATACATTTTACATTTACATTTAAGTCATTTAGCAGACGCTCTTATCCAGAGCAACTTACAAATTGGAAAGTTCATACATATTCATCCTGGTCCCCCCGTGGGGAATGAACCCACAACCCTGGTGTTGCAAGCGCCATGCTCTACCAACTGAGCCACACGGGACCAAATACTATGAAACATCCCCACTTTTAGCACAAATTTGCGAGCAGGCAAAGTAAACGTCTATGTGTGCTGAGGCATGTGTGATCACTCAACATTGACAGGACCGACAAAAAAAAGACATGCTCACATTTTCACATGCAAACAAAAGATAACGTGTCTAACTTGCACAGTTATGCAATTATTAGGAGACAAGATACAAACAGCTAATCCTGTCTACTATGTTCTGGTATTAATTTGAGGCAAGCAGATCAGAGATGTCAAGGTGGTACCCAAGCACATGCCATGTGTATATGTGACACACACAAATACACTACCAGTCAAATGTTTTAGAACACCTACTCATTCAAGGTTTTTTTTACATGTATTTTTACTATTTTCTACATTGTAGAATAATAGTGAAGACATCAACACTATGAAATAACACATATGGAATCATGTAGTAACCAAAAGTGTTAAACAAATCAACATTTATTTTGTATTTGAGATACTTAAAACAGCCACACTTTGCCTTGATGACAGCTTTGCAAACTCTTGGCATTCTCTACCACTTCACCTGGAATGCTTTTCCAACAGTCTTGAAGGAGTTCCACTTATGCTGAGCACTTGTTGGATGCTTTTCATTCACTCTGCTGTTCTCATCCCAAACTTAAGTTGTGAACAATTGGTACATGTCCATTTTGATACTTTAGACTGGTTATACTCTGACAACTTAGTTGATGGGGAGATGACCAAAGATATTGTGAATTTGGCTAAAACATYGGTGGGTAACTGGGGGGGAAGTGAAAGAACCCGATGATTTGCATTGTWCCGCATATTATTCAAAACACTGCCGAGATGAGGGGTTTGACTGGGGTATTGATAAGCCTGATGTTTTACAACTCCTTAATATGTATGTACATACAGATTTGTGGGGATTACTGTGAAACTTAGTGTGACTTAGGGTTTTTCAGTGAAAATGGGAGTRTTTGCAGAGCTGCCATGTATCAAGGGGGATTAATTGGAAACGCACATGGAGAGGTTCATTAATGTTAGAACCTAMGATTTCTACGTTATATATTGATTCTGTGAATATATGAGAATATATATATTTTTTAAATAATGATGAATTGTATGTGTACTAGAGATTTGATGAAGAATGATGGAACTAAATGATGAATAACATACTAACTTGCGCACCCAGACTTAGATGTACGTCGGGTTGGAAAATAGTAAATACAAGTTTTTAATGAGTTGGTCCCCTTTATGGATCAGTTGATAAGAGATAAGGTTAAAGCATTATATKATTGTCTAAATACTTATGGGATTTTTCTCGGTCTGGGAAATACATTTAGAGACACTGCCCTTAAGGTCTGAAAATGTATTTTTTWGCAGTAAGAGATGAGTTGCTATATTTATTGAATAGATCCTTTTCCYAGACAGTTACAGGGAATTAAGATGGAATCTCGACGAAACTTACGTTATTCAAAACCAAATTAGGGTTTCCATCAAACAAATTATCTTTGCGGAGCTAAYGTGATGTACTAAAGTAATTTAAATATGTTGCATGAGAAAAGATMATTTGCTTTTATTACAAGGCACAAGATCTGGTTTTGAGTTAATGAATGTTGATTTAATTTGTTTGACTGYTATGACAGATCCCCTTTGCACATGTGGAAATCTCTGTGGAGAAACACTTGACTGAACTTTAARGCTATTTTCTGGTAAATTGTGTCAGTATTACAGTATGTGCCAGATGGTAAGACTATAGACCGTTATAATTGCGTTATTTTCAGGATTTGTTTGTCATTTCAATAGCATTCGGTCTATGTTACGGACTGTTTCTGATTGTGGTTTCAACTATTGCCATGTTTTTTTCCTTTAGAAAATTTATAGCAGCCAGTGTTTTGTTTTAAGATATAAACTGGACAATTTTACAGCTTGCTTAGTTCGATTTTGAACAAATCTTTGATCGGCTGATAGAATAGGCTACTATCAAATCAAATTTGATTTGTCACATACACATGGTTAGCAGATGTTAATGGGAGTGTAGCGAAATGCTTGTGCTTTTAGTTCCGACAATGCAGTAATATCCAACGAGTAATCTAACCTAACAATTTCACAACAATTACCTTATACACACAAGTGTAAAGGAATGAATAAGAATATGTACATAAAAATATATGAATGAGTGATGGTATAGAATGGCATAGGCAAGATGCAGTGGATGGTATAGAGTACAGTATATACATATCAAGTTTATTTATTTTATTTTATATAGCCCTTCGTACATCAGCTAATATCTCGAAGTGCTGTACAGAAACCCAGCCTAAAACCCCAAACAGCAAGCAATGCAGGTGTAGAAGAGTATAGAAGATTATTGTTCCTAATCCCACGTAGGCCAACCAACGATGTTAGGATGAACAGGGTCCAGAAGGTCGCACCAAAGCGCAACATAGCTTCCAGCCGTGGTGAAAATCAGCTAGAAAGAATGTGTCGGCATTCGAGTAATTGTCTTCTGGCCCCTCCCCAGTTAGGGGGAGTGATGAGCTCTACAGCAGAGTCCATCAACAACTCAATCGCTGTATGAAAAAACTGTTTTTCTGCCCCTCACCAAAAGATAGAATTTGTAGATAAGTTGGCCGCTCATTTCTGGGAACTATCACCCACAAACAGGAACCTGAAGCCGGCCTGCTGAGGAGTGGGCGGACTCCATCCTAGCTGGAGGGGTGCTCCTCATCTTATCTATCCAACATAGACAGGGCTCTAACCAACTCCTCTAAATCTCCACAATGAAATAGGGTGCAGGCCAGGCAGCAGAGCTGTTAGCCAGCCTGCCAGTTAAGTGTGTGTGTCACGCCCTGGGCTAAGTAATTCTTTGTTTTCTTTATTATTTTAGTTAGGTCAGGGTGTGACAATGGGGAAATGGTTTGTGTTTTAATCGGTTTTTGGGTGGTTATATGGTACAGGGGTGTTGGGTGTAGTGTATGGAGGGTTTGTGTTGAGGGTATGTGTCCTAGCTGTTGTCTATGTTGGGTGTAAGTATGTTAGGAAGAAAGTCTTATGGTTGCCTAATTGGGTTCCCAATTAGAGACAGCTGATTTCTGTTGGTTCTCTGAATTTGGGAGCCCTATTTAAAGGTAAGCCATAAGGCTTTCGTTTGATTGTGGGTAATTGTCTTATGTCTGAAACCGTTTGTAAGCCTGTATGTGCACTACGTTTATTAGCTTCCACGGTCGGTCTATGCATCGTTTGTTTGTTTTGTTAGTTTTGAACAGAGTGTTTTGTTTCCTCGGTTCCTCCTTCTTCTTAAATTAAAAAAGAAGATGGCTTATTTTCCTACTGCTGCGTTATTGGTCCGTCACTATCCTCCACACACGATCGTGACAGAATTACCCACCAATACAGGACCAAGCGGCATTAAAGCGGCAAAGGACCACCTACACAGGATTCTTTGGGACAATGGGAGGAGATAGCTGGGATGGGTAAGGGGCCTGTGGGCCACAACCGGAGAGAAATATCGCCTTCCTCGTGGAAGAGCTGGAGGCAGCCTTAAATGCGCCGAGAGGAGGCGATATGAGGAGGCAGCAACGGGAGACAAGGCTTGGAAGCCCGGTGAGTAACAACCCCAAACATTTCTTGGGGGGGGCCTTAAAAAGGGAGTGGTGGCGAAGTCAGGTAGGAAACCTAAGGGCGAGTCCTACACTAACCCGTAGCTTACCTGGTTGGAGAGCGAATGAAGTACGGGCAGCTCAGCATACCAGGTCAGGTTACGCAGTAGAGCGCACGGTGCAGTCTGCCCTGTTGATTAACATGTGCAGTGTAAGTGATCCGTATCTAGCGCCGAGCTTAGTCGGGTAACAGCCTTCCCACTAGTTTTAGATTCATCAACGTATCGGCCGCGTGATCTACGAAGCTGCGTCAAGGACGATCTGCAGCTGCTATGTCCTAGTATAGGCCAGCGTTATGAGATACCATGACGCTGACCCTCTGACCCCGAAACAGAGCGAATCCTCGAGCTTACTAGGCAAATACGCCAAGTCAGAGTCTTCATCGGGCCGGCGTTGACAGTGCCATGAATGATGACAATCCAGCAGCCTTATCGCATGGTTGTCCTCCCGCCAGTTGCGCCTAACATCAAGGACGCCAGACAGAGGAGGTCGCCCTGGGTTGAATTAGTGTCAGCAACCTTCCGCGCTAACTGATACCTACTAATGAGAGAATGAGCCCTCAGGCCACGACTGGCCGCGACCCATAGCAGAAGCCCAGGGATAACCAGCAGCTTCCGTATGTGGAAGTACTCAGCGCTGTCGCAGCAGCGAATCTCCATCAAACGGCATTACTGGGAGACCGCCAGTAGCTGAGTGTATAGTTGCACGCGCGTCCAGGGTCAATTAATGCTCCTAGGCGCCACCCCGACCGCACAGAGACATCCACTGTCTCATCAGGCGATCACGTAGTAGCTATACATCATCAACTCAAGACCCAGTACCCACGACATGACCCACAGACTCAAGATATATCCTTATATCACGAATATCCCAAACTGAGTCACGTACAATAGGTAACTCCGTGTCTATACCTACAGACACTATGTGGACCTATCGTAGTGCGTCCGAGTTCTCACACGCTCAGCGACTTACCTTACCACACAGAGAGATCTGCACATAAGACCCGAGCAGCCGCCCGCAACAAGCCATCCGATCACCTTACGTGAGCCGTCCGCACTCACTACTGAACTCGTTCGAATTTATCGGAGATAACATGGAGCTGCTCCGAACTTGTGTGTAGCTCACAGCTCGACGTACTATGAGACGAACACCTCCAATATCCATGATGAGCCGACACTAAGAACAGGTATTCCCATGATCGTATATTTACTGATATGTAGAGTCACAGGCGAGTCCGGAACAGTATACCAAAACACATCCAGTCTCAATCGTGCCACGAAGCAAGCACCCGGCGCGGATATGCCGTAAGTCATGACTACAGCACTGTTATGGTACAATTGAGAAGCCGTAGTACACTCCTGTACCTCGCCCGCTTGACACCACACAAGGGTCAGAATATACTGCACCCTAGGATTCACTTCTTGCACTCCACCCGCGGCACACTTACGACAACCAAATCACATAGTCCAAATCGATGACTGAGCACGTAGTCCACCATCACAGTCCAACCGTGACATATAACACCATTAAGGTGATAGTAAATACTAAACTCGAAAGAACTGAATATGAGTCGACTCATCGTCTCCCGGCAGACCAGACCGCACCAAGGCCTAGCAGTGCGCCTCATCATCAGATAGATGCCTGCCAGAGCAAAGATCTAGTATGTCATCATCAAACATCAGACCGGAACTTGGCCATTTAGACATAGGATATATCGCACTCTAGTAAACAAAACATAAATGTAACACATGTAGCCATCAACAGACACTGCAAGACAGATACCACGGTCATTCTCCGCAGTCCGCCCCCTCGCTCGACCGTGATATGGTTATGATCCAGCTGTAATCGTAGCTCACACACGTATTGATAAGTCATCTAAGTCGTTGAATACCAACCGAGTAATGCACGACCACGTACGATGGTGACGAACGGGCGCAAACTCTGCGGCGCATGAAACGCTATATGATGAGAGCGATGGGCGACCGAAGTGTAGGACTAGGCCACACGAACAGGTAGATAGTATCGTAGACAGAAGGAGAGCAGTAGATCGCAGAAAGCGATCCGAGCGAGACATGCATGATCATCGCGACGAGGAGGTACGAGAAGGGAGAAGGGCACGGACGGTGACTGAAGAAGACGCTAGAGACGCGCGGGCTGGTGGACAAGCAGTAGAGGGCAGAGAGCGCGAGGATTAGGAGATGGAGAGTCGCATAGCGCCGGAAGCGAGGATGCGAGCCAGGACGCACAGGCTGCGTGACGCGGGAGGCGCGATGTGTAGCGCGAGGATAGAGGTCGAATGCAGCGGGACGCGAGCGGATGAGAGGAGTGAGCAGCGGGCAGGGGTGAGAAGAGCGAAGAGATCAGTGATGAGTGAGGGCGCCGGATGGCGCAGACTGATAGTTGGCATACTGGGTAGAGACTTAGTGTCTGTGCGCGATGGATGATGGGTCGATGCTGGGCAGCCAGAGCCTGGGTGGGGATCAAAGACTAGATGATAGCGGAATGGATGAGAGACGAGAAGGCGACAGGCGGCTGCAGCGAGGATGAAGGGTAGAGCAAGAGTGTCACTGTGGAGGCCGACGATCAGTAGTGAGGACATGACGGAAGCCGTGTCGGAGGACGAGGTATCGGGATCGAATACAGCTCAGGGCGGAGCGGGAGACGAAAGTGACACGCAGGCAGTTGGAGCGCGGGCGAGAGGAGCGAATGAGAACGAACGGCTACAGCCAGCCGCGGGGAGAGGGATGAGGAGCGGCGCGAAGGGGTGAGCCGTGCTACCCAGCTGCCACTCCCTGAGCCATGCCGTACTACCCAGCGCCAATCTAGGCCATCCGTGAACTCTGATGCATGGCTACGACAGACTGGATCTGGCCAGTGGGCAGACACTGCGCGCTCATAGACAGGGTAGAGAGGAAGTGCCAGCTCGATTAGGATCGCGTGGCATCAGCGCGCAGTGCCCCCCACCAGAGCCCACCAGATAGTGAGCAGAGAGGTAGAACGAGATGCAGAGCGCGAGTCGGAAAATACGCGAGCCGGCCTAAGTCACAGAAGGCTCCAGGCAGAGGCACAAGGCGCATCTGATGGGGATGCGCGGGGATGGCAGTGTCACACGTAGCGGCAGCAGGTGAGGCGTGTGAGAGAGCGCCGATAGACAGTGGCGTCGGCCAGAAGCTGAGCACGAGGAGAGAGACAGCTGGCGAGGTAGAGAGCAGAGCGCATCGGAGTCGCGGTGGAAGAGCAAAGGCTAGGTAGCAGTAGAGCCGGAGGAACAGAGGCCGCGGGGCGGACAGCAGATAGTAAGCAAGGGCGAACAGACAAGGAGATACGTGCCAGAGCCCCAGGCCAACCAGACAAGGATCGGCCCAGAGGCGCCAACCCAGGCACAGGATCTGCCAGAGCGCCGCCAAACACAGACAGGATCTCCAGAGACCGCCTAACCAGACAGGATCTGCCAAGAGCCCGCCAAGGCAGACAGGATCGTGCCAAGTTAGACGCCGGTGCCGAACCAGGACAGGATCTGCCAGAGTCCGTCAGCCAGACATGTGCAGCGCAGATCGCGTCAGCCAGGCCATGAGCAGTCCAGATTCCGTCAGCGCAGCCATGAGCAGCACAGATCCCGATCAGCCAGCCCATAGAGGCAGCCAGATCCGTCCAGCCAGCCATGAGCAGCCCAGATCCGTCAGGCCAGCCATGGAGCAGCCAGATCCGTCCAACCAGCCATGAGCAGCAGATCCCGTCAGCACAGCCATGAGCGAAGCCCAGATCCCGTCAGCCAGACCATGAGTCAGCCAGATCCGTCAGCCAGCATGGGCCGTCCGCTCAGTCCGGAGCTGCCGTCCCTCAGCTCAACGGAGCTGCCGTCCCTTGCAGTATACCGGAGCTAGCCGTTCAGGCCCTTCAAGTCCGGAGCTGCCGTGCCCTCAGTCCTACGGTAGCTGCACGTCCCTCTCAGTCAGCGAGTCTGCAGTCCTTGCTACCAGCCAGGTCCGGAGCTGCCGTCCCTCAGTCCGGAGGCTGCCGTCCTCAGTCCGGAGCTGCCCCTTATCCTGGTCCTCTCCCTTATCCTGGTGCTGCCCTGTACCTCCTTGGTACTGGCCCTCTGTAGTCCGGGAGACTGCCCCCCTTCGTCCGGAGCTGCCAGCTTAGTCGCGGAGCTGCCCCTTAGGTTCCGGACTGCCCTTAATTCAGTAGGTGTATTAATGTGGAGCGGGGGTCCATCTCTGGAGGATTAGGCTAAGAGGGAGGGCGGACTTAGTGACTGTGTGGGTATGGGTGTGACGACACGACACAGCTGGCGCCGCGAAGCCAGGCACCACGAGATCCGCCGTGCGCCAAGTGGAGGAAGCCCACCCAGAACCCTCCCCTAGACTGTGTGCTGGCTGCGGCCGCCAGAGTTAGCACCTTTAAAGGGGGGGTTCATGTCAGCCTGGCCTCAGTATTCTGTTGTTTTCTTTTATTATTCTTAGTTAGGTCCAGGGGTGTGACATGGGGAATGTTTGTGTTTTTAAAGTCCTGTCTTTGGGTGGTCTGATATGGAAAAAGGGGGTGTGTGGGTGTAGTGGTATGGGGTTTGTGTTGAGGTGTAATGTGTCTAGCTGTGTCTATGTTGGGTTGGGATAAAGTTTGTGCCTAGGAGAGTCTAATGGTGCTGAATGGGTTTACCCAATTAGAGCACAGCTGATTTCTGTTGTCTCTGATTGGGACCCTATTTTTAAGGTAGCCATAGGCATTTCGTTTGATGTGGGTAATTGTCTAATGTCTGAACGTTTGTAGCGCTGATAATGTGCACTCGTTTATGTAGCTTCACGTGGTCGGATCGTTTGGTTTGTTTTGGTTAGTTTTGAAAGAGTGGTTTTCGGTTTTCGGTTTCTCCTTTTCTTAATAAAAAGAAGATGGCTTTATTTTCCTATGCTATCTGAGGAGCTTTGGTCCGTCAATCCTACCACACGACTCGTAGAGAGCAGTGGAGTCTGCCACTAAGCATAGTCAGTGAGTCAGCTCAGCTAATCGCCCATTGAAGACTGTGGTCCTGGTGCTCCGACCTAGGTTGGGCCAGAACTAAAAACCATGAGGCGGTGTTCGCCTTAGCAAGTCCTCACTAGGATAGAAGATTCATCCCTCCATTCCTGCCATTATCTGGATAAAGAGAATGCGTGATACCTCACGAATCTCAAAATAGGGCTACTTAATGTTGAGATCCCCTCACTTCAAAGGCAGGTATATGTAAATGAACGAATCGACTGATCCATAATCTTGACTGTGATTGGCCTGACTGCAACATGTGCTTCAAAGCCTGATGAATTTACCTGTGTTAAATGAGCCCTCACCTCCTGGTTACATTAGTGACCATATCCGCCCGTGCATACCCGCATAAGGCGGAGGTGTTGCTAACGATTTACGATTAGCAAATTTCAATGTTAACAAAAAAAAAAAAGTACGTTTTCGTCTTATTGCAAGCCTTCCTAGTCATGAAATCTAATGCAGCCTACTCAATCACTTTTTAAGTACGCTAGTCTACGTTTCACCAGGCCCGTCCTGGGCCATATACGCGGTTCCTATAGAGGAAGTGAATTCCCTCTTAGAGAGATCTCTAACAAGTCGTGGCCAGAAGCAAAGATCACCTCTAGTCGGTACAGTAGGCCAGAAGATTATAAATTTGACAGCCACAATCATGTATGTGCTGATTCTGGCAAATATTATAACACATACATCGCATGGATAAATAGTACACCAGGTCCGAGGACTCCCAATACAACACCTAATACACGGCATCATTTATATTATTAGACGCCCAACAGCCATCCATTCCCCGGCGTACGGAGAACTTACAGATCAAGTAGGGCGATCACAGAGCCAAAGATCATCATGACATTCCTGGGCTCATCACTACCCACAAACAATTGAGTTCTCATCAGATGAGATAACTCACCGTAACGTAGCTCATCAAGGCAACATTAAATATGCATCACAATAGACGTACAAAAGTTAAATCTCATTCAAGGAAACAAAGTCCTGCATGAGGACTATGTAGTGAAGCTCCGATCATATAGCGAACGATGCATTGGACTTTAGAGATTATAAAGATCCACATGTAATGATAATTTTCATTCCACCATCAATACAACATAGCTTATCCGAAGACCATCCTCGCGATGATACGGGAACATCTGACCGATCTATTACATTAAAAACCTGAGAGTATAATTGCCCCAGATCTCGCAATCACACATATAATATATTGTCACAAACATCATATATAGTACCTAGACTCTCATATCTCGATCCTAAGACCTCAATCCGAGCAGTATCGCTAATATCACAATCTCTATACAGACTACATCTCAGCAACAAAAAGAACTCACATGACTATGAGCCTGTATCGACCAGCAATCCCCTCTCACCCTTATACCCAATAGGATACACGCCAGAAGACTAGAGAACATAAATATTCAGATTAACCATTCACACCATAAGAAACTCCATGTTCAAACCTCGTACAGAGAATCACCTAGGATCAATAAGACCACATATAAACAAAAACTATCTTCATACATTAGATACCTTACAGCCATCAGCACAACGCCTGCGCATTACACAGACTATACTTACCCGAAATCATACTGATCAGGCGAGACTCTCAGTTACTTAATTGACAGGCAAATACGCGCGCGCCCCAACCCACACACAAAACCACTCACCACACTGATTACGATCCTAGCTACATGGAAATAAGGACAGTACACGCAAGGAGATAGACATTATGCATTACATCCGCGAAACGATACATACATCACTCCATATCACAGACACGATACCATACCATTCACTGACATTATATATTACACACACTCTGCATCTAAAGCACACTAGAACTAGTACAATCCCATTATGAGCATTTCTTCTGGAATACCAGAGTCTGCAAACAAATACAAAACAAGCAACAGCATCTCACACAATGTGATGAGATCGGCTTCTCACTTCAGCAAGTAATAATACACTCATAACTTCTTTGTCGAGACAAAAACAGGATATACATATAAATATAGTATAACAGACATTATCACACCCACACTCCTGATATACATCTATAATCTCGTGTATCTCTACATCAGCTATCACAAATAGTCTCATTTCCACACATATCCACAACTAGATAAGAATTACTCGCCAGCAACTCCACAGAACCATATAGAGATCAAAGAAGCAGACACAATTCCCTAAACCTGAATTAAGGTACACTACTACATAAATCTCTTCAGTGAAGCCAGACACACTACAAATAATCGAATTGATCATACACTCTAAAACATATACATTAAAATCACACACGCAAAACACTTACTGCCCAGAATATCACTGACTGCATCCTCAAACCACGTAATTCCAAGCTTACAACTATTGGCAACCCCTTATCAATCCCAGAACACAACAGCTACTCGATTAATCTGGACAATCAGCATCTAAATTCCATACTAATTGTAGCAACAATAGTACACTCAGCTACAAATGAAATCCGTACTAATCACATCAATCTACACCAACATCATATATTATCGTACTACAGTTTAAACTCATAACAGCATCATCACTATAAAGTGACATGATAAAGCCTACTGCCCGGTAGAAAAAGCCAAACCTTGACCCAAAAATATAAAAAACTATCGGCCTATATCGAATCTTCCATTCCTCTCAAAAAAAATTGAAAAGCTGTTTATTAGGAACTCACTGCCTTCCTGAAGACAAACAATGTATACAAAATGCTTCAGTCTGGTTTTAGACCCCATCATAGGCACTGAGACTGCACTTGTGAAGGTGGTAAATTACCTTTTTAATGGCGTCAGACCGAGGCTCTGCATCTGTCCTCGTGCTACTAGACCTTAGTGCTGCCTTTGATACCATCGATCACCACATTCTTTGGGAGAGACTGGAAACCACAAATTGGTCTACACGAACAAGTTTCTGGCCTGGTTTAGATCTTATCTGTCGGAAAGATATCAGTTTGTCTCTGTGAATGGTTTGTCCTCTGACAAATCAACTGTACATTTCGGTGTTCCTCAAGGTTCCGTTTTAGGACCACTATTGTTTTCACTAAATATTTTACCCTCTTGGGGATGTAATTCGAAAACATAATGTTAACTTTCCACTGCTATGCGGATGACACACAGCTGTACATTTCAATGAAACATGGTGAAGCCCCAAAATTGCCCTCGCTAGAAGCCTGTGTTTCAGACATAAGGAAGTGGATGGCTGAAAAAGTTCTACTTTTAAACTCGGACAAAACAGAGATGCTTGTCTAGGTCCCAAGAAATAAAGAGATCTTCTGTTAAATCTGACAATTAATCTTGATGGTTGTAAAGTCGTCTCAAATAAAACTGTGAAGGACCTCGCGCGTTACTACTCTGGACCCTAATCTCTCTTTTGACGAAAATATCAAGACTGTTTCAAGGACAAGCTTTTTACCATCTACGTAACATTGCAAAAATCTGAAATTTTCTGTCCAAAAATATGTAGAAAAATTAAGCCATGCTTTTGTTACTTCTAGGTTAGATTACTGCAATACTTTACTTTCCGGCTACCTGGAAAAAGCACTAAATAAACTTCAGTTAGTGCTAATACGGCTGCTAGAATCCTGACTAGAACCAAGAAATTTGATCATATTACTCCAGGTGCTAGCTTCCCTACACCGGCTTCCTGTTAGGCAAGGGCTGATTTCAAGGTTTTACTGTTAACCTATAAAGCGTTACATGGGCTTGCTCCTACCTATCTTTCCGAGTTGGTCCTGCCGTACATACCTACACGTACGCTATGGTCACAAGACGCAGGCCTCCTAATTGTCCCTAGAATTTCTAAGCAAACAGCTGGAGGCAGGGCTTTCTCCTATAGATCTCAATTTTTATGGAATGGTCTGCCTACCCATGTGAGAGACGCAGACTCGGTCTCAACTTTAAGTCTTTACTGAAGACTTATCTCTTCAGTAGGTCATATGATTGAGTGTAGTCTGGCCCAGGAGTGTGAAGGTGAACGGAAAGGCTCTGGAGCAACGAACCGCCCTTGCTGTCTCTGCCTGGCTGGTTTCCCTCTCTCCACTGGGATTCTCTGCCTCTACCCTATTACGGGGGCTGAGTCACTGGCTTACTGGTGCTCTTTCATGCCGTCCCTAGGAGGGGTGCGTCACTTGAGTGGGTTGAGTTACTGACGTGATCTCCCTGTCTGGGTTGGTGCCCCCCCCTTGGTTTGTGCTGTGGTGGAGATCTTTGTGGGCTATACCTCGGCCTTGTCTCAGGATTGTAAGTTGGTGGTTGAAGATATCCCTCTAGTGGTGCGGGGGCTGTGCTTTGGCAAAGTGGGTGGGGTTATATCCTTCCTGTTTGGCCCTGTATTTAGCCTCCAGTATTTATGCTGCAGTAGTTTATGTGTTGGGGGGTTAGGGTCAGTTGGTTATATCTGGAGTACTTCTGTCTTATCCGGTGTCCTGTGTGAATTTAAGTATGCTCTCTCTAATTCTCTCCTTCTCTCTTTCTTTCTCTCTCTCGGAGGACCTGAGCCCTAGGACCATGCGTCAGGACTACCGGCATGATGACTCCTTGCTGTCCCAGTCCACCTGGCCTTGCTACTGTTCCAGTTTCAACTGTTCTGCCTGCGGCTATGTAACCATGACCTGTCCACCGACGTGCTACCTGTCCCAGACCTGCTGTTTTCAACTCTCTAGAGACCGCAGGAGCGGTAGAATACTCTTAATGATCGGCTATGAAAAGCCAACTGACATTTACTCCTGAGGGTGCTGACTTGCTACACCTTGATAACTACTGTGATTATTATTATTTGACCATGCTGGTCATTTATGAACATTTGAACATCTTGGCCATGTTCTGTTATAATCTCCACCCGGCACAGCCAGAAGAGGACTGGCCACCCTCATAGCCTGGTTCCTCTCTAGGTTTCTTCCTAGGTTTTGGCCTTTCTAGGGAGTTGTTCCTAGCCACCGTGTTTCGTACAC
>NW_019943935.1:0-26639 GCF_002910315.2 Salvelinus sp. IW2-2015
TACTTGATGAAGAATCTTTGGTGGTGAAAGAGGTTGAACAACGCAAGGAATTCAGTGTAAAAAAAAAAAAACAGCAATCTCCTACTGTGGAGAGATGAAGCGAGTTGAAAGGGGCAAAAGCCACAGTTCATGAAGAAGATATGGACGGAGATGGCACCACAACCAGTTGCAAATGTATTGAATCAATATTCTGGATACACGTATATGTGATAAAAGGTGATTTATGTATCATTTATAGCCACAGTTATTAAATGTAACTGCACGAAGTATCCAAGAAAGCCCAAAAAGGCTGGACATTATATTATCTGCAGCCTAGAACGTCTTGGAGCCTCCAAGACTTCTGTCGCCAGGAAATGTCCCTCCAATCACAGGATCACGTCAGTTCTAGAAGCCTGTTAAGAGACCTGATTAAAGAATAAAAAAGAGACCTGATTAAAAATTAACATTTCCTTACTGATAGTTGTGATGGATCTTCAATTATCCTTTTTACCCGCAAGTTTTTTCCTATATTAAGATTTCTTCTATTATCTATAGAGTACGGTTAGGTGAGCGAAAATGTCACATATCTAATTGTTTGCAAAATACGTCCATTGACACCACAAAGGATGAAGGACTAACGACAATACAAGGTTCATTCAGAGTCAAAATCAACACGTCCCATTGAGTTGGATCGAGATATATGTCCGCTACGAGCGTCAGAACAAGGATTTTTCGAGGCAACAGATCTGGGGGTGAAAGGGTACACAAAAAACATTTTAGCAAACATTGAAGGTCTGGAAAAAAAACAGTGGCCTCCATCTTCTTAAATGGAAAGTTTGAACATCCAAGGCTCTGTCCTTTATGAAGACTTGCCACCCGAGGCCAAAACTGTAGCCAAGTCAGGGGGAGAAGGGCTATTGGTCAGAAGGTGATCAAGAAAACCCTAGAGATTGGTAACTACTTAACAGCCTCTTAGATTCCTCTTGGAATGGAAGGAGCAACATCCCAGCAGCTTATAGGACACAGCCAATCTACTTTGCAGCACATTGCATCTTCGAATACAGTACCCTTTATGTAGAGTGGGCAGATAGAAAGCCGCTCCTCAATAAAGGCAAAATGAGATAAGCCCCCGCATATGGAGGATTTTACACATTCAGGCAACCCTAATAGGAGCTCAATAGACCATTAGAGGAAACAGATCCTCTAGAATGATAAAACAAAGATAGACATTCTTGGCCTGGAATGCCAAGCTCCACGTCACGAGAGGAAAGAACTCCACAGCAACACTCCTACGGGGAAAGCATTAGGTGCGTGGTATATTCTGCCTGGGGGAAAGGTTCTTCTCTTTGTTAAGCAAAGCATGAAATGAGAGAACTAGCAAATGGATCAAAGGGAAAGATTGACTACGGAAGGTCACCGATACAAAGATTCCTTGCAGTGAAATGAACCTGCTCCCAGAGTCGCTCAGGACCCATGCCGAGAGCTGAGCGGTGTCGAAGGTACCATCCTCCAAATTACGAGGACAATGACCCTAAGACACTCCCAATACAATGCTGGGTGGCTTAGGAGCAAGAGTTCTTTGACAGTACGCTGGGGGGGCGCCCAAGCCAGAGCCTCGCGGGGACATTGGTGAACGATAATATACCGAAAATTTCCAATCAGCTCGCTGAGAAAGAATAAGAATTCCCTAAAAAATTTAACGCTTGCAGCGACAGTCTATCCTCATTCCAACCCTGACAAGGAGCCTTAGAGAGATCTGCATGAGAATGCCAATTTCGGGAAGTAACTCCCCAATAAAACAGGTATGAGCCAAGCTGGAAGGTCATACCCAAGAAGCAACAACTAGAGCAGGCTGTAATCGCTGCCGAAGGTGCTTCAACAAAGTACTGAGTAAAGGGTCTGAATACTTATGGAAATGTGATATCAGTTTTTGATTTTGAATAAATTTGCAAATGTAAAAAAAACTGTTTTAGCTTTGTCATTATGGGGTGTTGTGTGTAGATTGATGAGGGGGAAAACTATTTAATCAATTTTACAATAAGGCTGTAATGTAACAAAATGTGGAGAAAGTCAAGGGGTCTGAATACTTTCCGAATGCACTGTAGACATTTAATGTTGGTGTTATATATCAGAGTGGCAAACAGCACAGTTAATTACCACGAAGTGCTTAGCTGTAAATGTGCTTAGCTATAAATGGTTTGTGAATGGGAAATTAGATTTGACTTAACCTTGACTGCATAGGATTAATGGGTTACGAAAGAGTTCTGTATGAGTCTCAACTACACGATGTGATCAGTCAAATTAGCCTGAGGATTCACCCCTGTGGAGATCTTCATGCATTATTGACCTCAAGGAGAAGAATACGAAGTTATATACCAGCTGGTGGGGGAAATGAGGCTGGTACAGGCTATATATATCAGCATAACTTGGTTTGGCCTTTTGGCATATTCACTAACACTGGCATTCCAGAAGTACACTTTAGAGAACAGCCATAATGATGACACTATGCTGTCATTGTAATGATGCATCTATAAAGATACCTACATATGAGCTTCTACACGACATGACCTGTTATAACATGTTCATGAAATGATTATAGATGTGTAATGAATGTGTTATGGATATATAGTGCAAATGAATTGTTACTAACTAATCATAATGGATGTGTCAGCATGGCATGTAAAGGTTCAGTATCTTCCCTGATTCTAAATATATGATGGTTAATTCCTCATCTCATAATGCAGTTATGTGTTGAAATCAATGAAAGTTTATTATAATATCTGAATTCATTCTTGCTTCTATTCCTGTGATTCATTCTGTCAATGATCTMCCTCTGCTTGCTTTAACTTTATCAGTAGTACAGTGTTAATCACTTGTTATTGTGGAGAGGAATTATAATAAACATTATTTTAATTTATATATTTTTCATTTTTGGGGGGTGTGGCCGCAACAGTTTAGCAGAGGTGCAGCGCCGTTAATAAATTAATATAGCGGAAACTCTTCATTTTTGTTAAATTACAAATCCAACTAATGTTGTATGACCTCTGTTTTTAGCATATTTACTCCCATATCAGAAGTACTTGCAAGCTGGCCTATTCTACTTTTCACCTACTATTGTTATTTTCCTCCTGTATTATGCACTGTATTTCTGGAGTTAAACTGTAGCCTGACAATAATGTATTTTCCCTTAGTACTTCCTGCTCCAGACCAGCTGACTGTTGACTCAGTGAACACCACATCAGCTGCTGTTAGCTGGAACCAGCCACCAGGATTGGACCAAACCCAACATCCTAATGGATGTGTCAGTATGGGATGTAAAGGTACAGTATCTTCACTATGAGAAATATAAGATGGAAAATTCCACAGACCTCATCATGCAGAATGGTAATGAAATTAATAAACGTTTTAATGATATCAGAATTCATGCTTGCTTCCCATTAGTGTCAGTCATTATGTCAAGGAATTGATCTGCTTCTGCTTGTTTTAACTTTATCAGTAGTACAGTGTTAAACACTTGTTATTGTGGAGAGGTATTCGTATCATCCAGAGCATACATGTTTTACTATTTAAATGTTTGTGGTGCTCTAATGTAGCGAGGTCGTTCAGTGCCATCAAGATAATAGTAGTGAAAACCTATTACAATTTTTGGAATATCTACAACAATCCTTCTAGTGTTGATCTGTCATTGTTTTATGTACTGATCTCAGCTCACAAGGAGAATAACCAATCATGCCTTTACGTATATTTACAATACTACATCTTCTCTCGTTGTCTGTAGTATATATACTGGAGTTTAAATACTATTGCGACTAATTAATAAGTCTATTTTCCCCTAGTACTCCTGCTCCGGACAGCTGTCTGATTACGTTGCAACAACCACAGTCAGCTGCTAGGTTAGCTGAACAGCTCAGGATTGATACTCAACCCAACATCAGTGATACCAGAGTTATCTCTACCATCTGTCCAGGACAGAACCACAATCGACTGACCACATCGTTCACACAGCTATCACTCTCTCTGACCGTGCAATTGTTGGTACTCAGTACTGCGTCTATCTGTCTGCACTGTGCTGGAAATGGAAGAGCCAAAGTCAAACTGTGGGTCAACAAAACTTCACGCAACTAAGGAGAGTACTCTGACCTAAAGTATGATGTCTGGAACTTTGATTGGAAACGTTGTTATAGTGATGCACTGACATTGTGTAATTGTTACGTGGGTCAAATTTGATCAACTAAAGTATATCTGTGTTCACTTCACACAGGTGTTGCACATAAGAACTCTAAGGAAAGCAAGCATGATTTTCCATGTGTGAAAGCGGTCCTATAGGCCTATTATTTGTCTAAACAGCTGTTCACGACTGCGTCTCACTGTAGGGCGTAAGCTGTTGGCTATGCATCTCCACATCACCTGTTGTTCACTTGGTTTACTGTTATAGAATGTAACATAGCGTCTAAAATAAGATTGTGTCATGTCTTTATCTATTCTGATATTATGTCTAATGTAACTAGTCTAATCTAGAATGATGTCAGTCGTTTATCTTATCATGATTAGTTAATGTAACTAGTTCTAAATATAGATTGGTGTCATGTCTTATCTATCTGATATTATGTTAATGTAACTAGTCTATATAATATGTGTCGATATCTTTATCGTATCGATATTATGTTAATGGGCCTAGTCTATAGATTGTGTCTGTCTTTATCATATCTGATATTATTTTAATGTAACTAATTATATAGATTTGTCATGTCTTATACTATCTGATTTATGTTAATGAAACTAGTCTAATATAGATTGTGTCATGTCTTTATCTATCTGATATTATGTTTAATGTAACTGTTCTAATATAGTTATGTGTCATGTCTTATCTATCTGAGATTATTATACTAGCCTACTAGTTACCGCTGTTTCTTCGTTTCAATTCATTCTTTCCATTCTTGCTCATTGTGCAGTCGTGTCAGTAAGCCAACGCAAAGATCAACAGCGTGATGTAGGCGCGGGCTCGTCCCATTGTCTGATACAGCGCAGCAGAGAGTGGTTTACAGATTAAAAAGGACACCATGATATCTCAGTCTGACATTTGAACTTTATGTTTATCTGAGGTAGGATGAGATGATGTATTATTAGCAGAGATTCCGTAATTTTCCAATGCCCAGAACCCCCCCCCCCCCTGACCCCAAAGTCCCTGCGAGCTCAGCCGAAGACTTTATTTATTTATGACTTACGTGCCAGTTGATTTGTGGTGACTTCTGTTTTTTGGCATTATTTCGTTAGCCCAATCAAAAAGAATTGCAAGCTGGCCTTTCTACTCCTGACTACTATTTAACTTTTTCCTCTCGTTGTATAATTTCTGAGTTAAATGTAGGCCTGCATAAAATGTATTGTGTATCCCTGATGCTCCAGACCAGCTGAGATGTGACTCAGCGGCACACACATAGCTGCTGTTAGCTTGGAACCAGCCACCAGGATTGGACCAACCGAACATCATACGCAGATCTCCTACCGCTGTCAGGGACAGAACCAGAACACATCACTTACATTCTTCACACGAGCCACTCTCTTGAGCAGCTGCAATGTGCTCAGTGACGTAATCGTCACTGTCTGCACCTGGTGAGAAAATGGAGAAGCAAAGTCAACTGGTGTCAACAACCTCACCAGGTAAGAAGTACCCTACTTAAGTATGTCTGAAATAATACTGGATAGAGAATACAACTATATAAATGTAATTTGTCAATGTATTTGTGACAAGAATCTGGACAATACATTGGATGTATGAAAAAAGTAATCACAAACTGTTTTTTTGAGGGGAGTAAATCTCTCAACAGGTATGATGTCATCATGGTAACCAAATTTCAACATAGAAAAAACTTTTGTAAAATATGTGTGATTTGTACCTTCAAAACACATCAGCTCTTCAATGTAATTGTCCACCTCTCAGAATAAATAAACAATCAGTGAGCACCTCCTACCTGAGAGTTGATGGCTTTACCACTTTTGTCTCTCAGGGTTTTACCTTCTTTGGCTATGATATTTGTTCAGGTGCCAAAAATCTAAAGTATTTGTTTTTTACTAAATCAATCAAAAACTTTATTTCTGTGCATTTAAGATTGATTTAGTCATGTTCTTTACTAATAGTTTGGTTGAGATGTTAGACGTGATCGCCACACAATCAATTGTTAATTGTTAGACAACTGAAATTAAAGCCAAGACATCAGATGAACATCCAGGCGCAAGAATAAATCACCTTCAATGTTTTTTATGTGACTGACTGACAACCAAACACAATTCAATATCTCTTTTGAAATACAATACACCACAAGTAAGGAATTACCCTACTAAAGCTTTTCTGGGCCAAACACTGGTTGAATCAACTATATTTACATAATTTGTCACGGTATTGTGACATGGAAATAACATTGGATTTTGAAAAAGTAATCACAAACTGTTGTTTTGACGGGAGATGTCGGAGTGGCATAGACAATAAAACATAATATTTGATTGGTGATTTCCTGGATCTTTCCTGTTCCTGATCTTAATTTCTATCTACGGATTCTGTCTCAGGGAGCTGTTGTCAAAAGACTGGACTAGAAGATTATTATGAAAACAAGCTGACGTTAAGTCTGTTCTTGAGATAAAATGCTGATACTACATCAGATGAACCTCTTACACTATGCAGTCACTTCCAGGGGCCTTCCTGAAGATTAATGATGGCAAATCTGAATGCTAGGAGTGTGACACTAAAAAGGTGACCACTGATGAGAGTGACTCTGAAAACAGTTATGCAATTAATCCATGGACCTGATTAGCCCTGTTTCTGTGTTCAGATGTTTCCTGCAGCAGGAGATGGTCCAGAAAATGTCCATGTGTCAGTTTGCTGTTCCTCTCCTGCTGCCCAACTGTGACACAGAACAAAGCACGTTGATGCTGGTGGGCCTTGAGGGACATGCTGAGGAAAGTTTAGACCCTCTTCCCAATGGACACAAGTCCTTCATAGGGGAGAGAATTGTACTTCGTCTGATATTCCTATGGAGTTGTCCTTGTTGAGGCTGGAGGAGAGAGCAACTTGTCTAAGTCTAATATGTTGAACAAACTGCTAAGTAATCCTGACACATTTGTCCATCGTGATATGGACTGTGGTGATGTACCTCGGAAGATTTCAGATGGTCTYGTTGAAATCAGCTGGTACCTCCCATGTGGGAAAAGAAACATAGACAGGTTCACCAAGCCTGTGGCTTTTGCCAATCTSAGAGGAGACATCAGGTCCTTTAAGACACAGTTTTCCTTTCTGTGTCAAACATCAGCAGCAATTTACATGTTTAGTGATGAATTAGAGGCGGATTCTGAGGTTTTGAAAGACATYAACACAGAYTTATTRCTGGTTGTTAACTCTCAGAGAAAAACATTCACAGGAGACAYAGTKACACATGTWATAGAAAAGAAGGGGAGGAATGAAGCAGCATTTGTAAAAACCCTGCAGTCATCTGTTGGTGATGTAATTGAAAATTGCCAAAACAAACTGACAATTGAAAAAATGGATGTTATTGCTCGTCAGAGTGGGATTCTGGTTGATGAAGACAGTGATGAGTGTCGGAGTGCCAGGAAGATGGCAGATAAAATCACCAGCAACATCACAGACACAATGAAATTCAAAGACAAACAGCTACCCTTACAAGGGCAAATCTGGAAAGAGCTTTCCCAGTTGGAGAAAGAGAGATGTAGACTGAGAAAACAAGGGGATCAAAACACTGAACACTACAAGAGCTCTCTGAAGAAAAAGGAAATAGAACTCAGAAAAAAGCAACAAAGCTTTGATATGACAGAGGCAATGACAAATTTCCTAATTGGCATGTCAAGTTCAGAAGTGGAGCGATCCTATTTCATCAAATGGATGCGGATATATTTGGACAATATGTCACGGAAGAATCTGTCTGGTTTACGAGAAAAGTATAAAATGCTCCAGGAAAAAGAATCTGCAGATGAAAAAGACATTGCAGATTTGGAAAGGCAGAAAAAAGACATTGCAGATTTGGATAGGCAAATATCTGACGGTTCCCTGGGACTTGAACACTTCCTGCGTGAGTTGGGCCAGTTATATGAAGCTGCCTGCTCCCTCCCTGGAGACAGTCCTCAAAGGAAACAGATGGAGCATCTCCCTGGATTGTGTGCTCAGATGCTGTTGGATGGTTTCCCCATTGAGCTTGTGGATGGAGATGCATCAAATATCCCTCTGAAATGGATATCAGCTGTTCTGACTCAGCTTCATACTCTTGTAAAATCCAACAGCAAGATCCGGGTGGTCACAGTTTTAGGGGTCCAAAGCACTGGGAAGTCCACTCTCCTTAACACCATGTTTGGGGTCCAGTTTGCTGTCAGCAGTGGAAGATGCACKAGAGGGGCCTTCATGCTACTGATTAAAGTCAACAAAGAACTCAAGGAGGAACTGAAATGTGACTTCATCATGGTCATTGACACAGAGGGGTTGAAATCACCAGAGCTGGCCCAACTAGATCATAGCTATGAACATGACAATGAACTGGCAACACTGGTGATTGGACTGAGTGATGTCACAATTATCAACATGTCCATGGAYAACTCCACAGAGATGAAAGACATTCTGCAGATTGTTGTTCATGCTTTTATCAGGATGAAGGAAGTGGGGAAGAAGCCAGTGTGTCATTTTGTCCACCAGAATGTGTCAGACGTGTCTGCWCATGACAACAACATGAGGGACAGGAAGAAGTTGTTGGAACAGTTGAATGAAATGACCCAGGCAGCAGCCAGAATGGAGAAGAAGGAGAATATCACCAAGTTCACTGATGTGATGGAGTATGACCCACACACAAGCAGTTACTACATCCCAGGACTCTGGCATGGGACTCCCCCGATGGCTCCAGTCAATGCTGGCTACAGTGAGGCTGTATATGACTTCAAAAAGAGCTTGATGAAAGATTTMAGAATATGCCCAAAAAATGATGATTTGACACATTTCATGAAGTGGACAGAAAGCTTGTGGGAGTCTGTTAAATTTGAGAACTTCATCTTCAGTTTCAGAAACAGCTTGGTTGCAGATGCGTACTCCAAATTYTGRTCMGAGTACAATGMTTGGGAKTGGGCCTTCCAGAAAGAGATGTATACATGGATGGTGAGTGCTGAAACCAACATTTCTAATTTTGGCATGACAGTTCTTAATCACCAGATCACCATAAGAGATGTGCTAAAAGACTTGATGACAGAAGCATCCAAGAAGCTTGCAGAGGGAGAAATGGAAATCCAAGACAATCTAGTAAAATACTTTAAAAAGAAAGATGGCCATGTCAATCTGGTGGAAAATTACAGGGAAGGCTTTGTGTCCAGTGCCAAAACACTGAGACGAGAGACAGAAAACACAGTGAGTAACGTTCTACATGGAGCTGTTGAAATKAAAGAGGGAAWGGCCCAACTGGARYACATCAAGAGTTCACAGGCAAYTACAATGGAGAACATGGTGCTGTTGTTGCTGCAGACCTGTAAACAGAACAAATCTGATTTATCAGAACAGGACCTCATAGAAGAGTTTGAAAGAATGTGGAAGAAAACTCTGTCTGAGATCAAATTCAGAGGACTCACAAGAAGAAAGATTGCTCAGGATGCCTTCAGCATTTTACAAGACCATTTATCTACGAGGTCGGGTTATGTCCGAAGTTTGTTGGATGGAAACAGCTTGGTTGATTGTGGGAAGAGGCCATTTGTTGTAGAGTCAGGGGATTGGTGGCAGAAGACTAAGGAATTTGTGATTATCTGGAATAGAGATGTCAGGAAGAAACTGCAAGACTTCTGTAATGACATCATAACACAGTGTCAAGAGTTTATAACCCAGAAGGTGAATAGCAAAACAGATTACCATGACACTTACATCAAAGAGCTTCTTGATATAATTGATAAAACATCGCAACAAAACAAGAAACAGAAAGTTCCTGAGGAATGTGAGATTAAACTGAAGCTGCACATCTGTGGCATAGCAGCGAGAACATTTCAAAAGAAACATGATGATTTAATTGCAGTCAATGATCCCCGAAAATGTCTGGAACAGTCTAAGATCAAGTACCTTACTGACTTCATAGACTTGTTTCATAACCGAGATCAGTGCCTGAAGAAAGCTGAGGAGTTCACAAAGCTCTTACAGCCAGCTGTACAGGATTATGTGACCAAAATGATTGGTCCTGATGTGATTGATGAAGTGAAGACAGGTAAAGGGTCAGAGGATTACAGCGCCCGAGGGGCTTTCCAGTTCTCCATTTTAAAACAGCTACTGATGGATGGGAAATATGACGGCAACTACAGAGAATACATAAACCATTATGAAAAGTTTGTGAAGGACTGGCTGTTTGACCAAATTGTTCAACAACTCTCAAAGGACCGCAGTTTGGAGAAGTTGGAGAAGAAACATCTTTCAGAGATAGTCAAGATAATTACTGATTCAATTTCTAACATCAGAAAATCACACAGCACTGTAAAAGATATCAATAAATTCATTCAGAACATGTGTTGTGCCCTTGGAAAGAAGCTTGTCTTCCCCAAGGATGGTCTGGATTTGATCATGACTCTGAACTACTCTGAAAATACAGAACAGTTTGCTGACTACCTAACAGATTATGTGGTAGAAATGGAGCAGTCACTAGCAGCTGAGTATGATAAGGGAGGAGACATCAAAGAGAGACTCAGATCTCTGCCATTCAAGCCTCAGGACAAGATGTTCACCAGTCTGTTTGGCTGTGGGGAGGTATGTCCCTTCTGCGGTGCACCCTGTGAAGCAGGAGGGAAGGAGCATAGAAAACACTTTACTTCCATTCATCGTCCACAAGGTGTCAGTGGTTTGAGGGAAATAGACACAAAGATGTTAGTGACTGATATATGTTCCTCTGATGTGATTAGTGAGAGCAAATTCAGTAGCTCCCTGACAGAAGGCAAACCTCACCCCTACAAGGAATACCAGACATACTACCCTGACTGGATCATAACTGGAGATTCCAGTATCAAGGCTTCAGACTACTGGAAGTATGTGATGACCAAATTCAATGAGACAATCTCTAAAGACACAGATGCAGTCCCTGCTGATATCCCAGAGGACTGGAAGGCATTAACACATGATGATGCAATGAAGAGCTTGAAAGGGTCTTTCCACATGAAAGATTCGTCTCTAGTTGTTGACATGCAACCATTTAAAGATGTCCGACTAGACAACCAGAAATAACTATTATGACATGGATATTTAACAGAATCATAACATGAAGGGACAGTTTTTGAAATAATGTGCAGATTGAGCAATACCCAATGCAATTCTGAAAAGAACAACTGCAGTACGCCAAATCACATTTTCAGATACATTGATAAATGATATGAAATCTTGGCAATTTACAGATCTGATGTTCATAATGAAACAGCTAACACTGAGTTTTATGGGATATTAATACATTATTATAATCAAGTAATACAACATTCAAATCATGATTTTGATGTAAGCAAAGAGTTTTTAGCAAATTCAGAAATCATACAAAATGCAAGAGAAGTGAACATGAACACCAGCAGGTTAACCAACATGATTTTTGTGACTTGATAATGTCCATGAATAAACAAACACAATACACAGGTAACTAAGGAGCTAGTCTGACATTGTTCATTTAGTTTCAGTTTCAATTAGAATAATCATATTTCTCTCATTTACTTACCATCTAACCTATGGCTTGATATGCCTTGATCACAGATTATGACATGCTGCATGGTTCAGTGGTGAGCGATTGGCTTGGCCTTTGTTTTTGTTATTTGACCTTTTATTAAGAGAATAATATGTTGTTTCATATACAGGTTTAACACATTTACTGGTCTTTTAAAAAATGTACTTCAACAAGAATGATTGCTAAGTAGACTTAAATGATAATGTTTCTAATTGATCACACCTTCAAATAGTGATTTGTTCAATGACTTCATTGCTTTGAAGACATTAGTTTGGATAAAGTATAATTCCTAATCAGTGACTATCAGTAATGTAACTTCATTAATTCTCTTCAGTTATGCTTGAGGTATATAGTATGTTTTGAGGTACTGCACTGTGATTATTGTTTTGGATGCTAATGATTATGAAGGTATTGATGATGCTGATGACTGTTTGCATTTATTTGTGATGATGATGTTTGTTGATGAAGGTGATTTATAAATATGGCAGTTGAATAAGATTGTTGATTTTGTTTATTGAAGTTGATGATGATGATGATGTGAGATTAAACTCTCTAAGGCCTGCAGGAAATGGCTTTCAGTTGGCAAAACTATCAGCATGATGAAGACCAAAAAAGTTGAGTTGTATTTAACAAATATTGATATTGTTTATGATCTCTTACAAACTGTCACGACTCCTGCCGAAGGTGGCTCCCCTTCCTGTTCGGGTGGCGCTCGGCGGTCGTCGTCACCGGCCTACTAGCTGCCACTGATCCCTTTTCCCCCTTTTATGTTTATTGGTTTCACCTGTTTGTGTTTTAGGCTGATTGGTTGGGCTTTATTTACCAGCAGGCCCGCCTACTGGTTGTGCGGGATTATTTTCGATGTACATGTTTGTACACGGCTGCATGTCATAGTTGTCCGTGTGTTTGTGTTTTGCTGGACTGTTTAAGTCCCCCGTGTTTGGGGCATTTGTTTTGGTCGGCGTCTGTTCACTGTTGTGGTGGAATAAAGTAACGATACCCTGAACTCTCTGCTTCCTGCGCCTGACTTCTTCCCCACTACACCCCGGGCGTTACACAAACGTTATTTTTCATTGCAGTGAACACTCACATACAGTATACTGTAGTTTGTAGACATATTGTTGACATTGAAAGTAAAAAAAATAAAACTTTTCATTTTGTATTATCTTGTTATTAGAGGATAGTGAATAAAAAACAAATAACTAAAAACATTATTTGGATTAAAACATTATTTGGTTAAAAACACTATTTGGTGAAAAACATTGTTTGGTTTAAAATACTTATTTGGTTTAAAACATTATCTGGTGTCATGAGAAATACTTTCCATCAATAGAACACCAGTATTTGCTTGTTCAAGCATGTATCAAGCATTTCAGAGTAGGAGTGCTGATCTAGGATCAGTTTATGTATGTCCATGTAGTCTTATTCAATGTTATCTGAAAGGCTAAACTGATCCTAAATCAGCAATGTTTCTCTGAGACGATTGATACATTATTCGGTCCCTGGTGATAATAAACACCAGAAATCAAATTAATTTATATAGCCCTTCTTACATCAGCTGATATCTCAAAGTGCTGTACAGAAACCCAGCCTAAAACCCCAAACAGCAAAAAATGCAGGTGTAGAAGCACGGTGGCTCAGAAAAACTCCCTAGAAAGGCCAAAACCTAGGAAGAAACCAAGAGAGGAACCAGGCTATGAGGGGTGGCCAGTCCTCTTCTGGCTTTGCCGGGTGGAGATTATAACAGAACACGGCCAAGATGTTCAAATGTTCTTAAATGACCATTATGGTCAAATAATAATAATCACAGTAGTTGTCGAGGGTGCAACAAGTCAGCACCTCAGGAGTAAATTTTCATAGCCGATCATTAAGAGTATCTCTACCGCTCCTGCTGTCTCTAGAGAGTTGAAAACAGCAGGTCTGGGACAGGTAGCACGTCCGGTGAACAGGTCAGGGTTCCATAGCCGCAGGCAGAACAGTTGAAACTGGAGCAGCAGCACGGCCAGGTGGACTAGGGACAGCAAGGAGTCATCAATCCAGGTAGTCCTGAGGCATGGTCCTAGGGCTCAAAATTGTTCCTCCGAGAGAGAGAAAGAGAGAAAGAGAGAAAGAGAGAATTAGAGAGAGCATACTTAAATTCACACAGGACACCGATAAGACAGGAGAAGTACTCCAAATAGAACAGACTGACCCTAGCCCCCGACACATAAACTACTGCAGCATAAATACTGGAGGCTGAGACAGGAGGGGTCAGGAGACACTGTGGCCCCATCCGATGATACCCCCGACAGGGCAAACAGGCAGGATATAACCCACCCACTTTGCCAAAGCACAGCCCCCAGACCACCATAGGATATCTTCAACCACCAACTTACCATCCTGAGACAAGGCGAGTTTAGCCACAAAGATCTCAGCAACGACACAACCCAAGGGGGGAGGCAACCCAGACAGGAAGATCACGTCAGTGACTCAACCCACTCAAGTGACGCACCCCTCCTAGGGACGGCATGGAAGAGCACCAGTAAGCCAGTGACTCAGCCCGTGTAATAGGGTTAGAGGCAGAGAATCCCAGTGGAGAGAGGGGAACCGGCCAGGCAGAGACAGCAAGGGCAAATCGTTGCTCCAGAGCCTTTCCGTTCACCTTCATCCTCCTGAGCCAGACTACACTCAATCATATGACCTACTGAAGAGATGAGTCTTCAGTAAAGACTTAAAGGTTGAGACCGAGTCTGCGTCTCTCACATGGGTAGGCGGACAATTCCATAAAAATGGAGCTCTATAGGAGAAAGCCCTGCCTCCAGCTGTTTGCTTAGAAATTCTAGGGACAATTAGGAGGCCTGCGTCTATTGACCGTAGCGTACGTGTAGGTATGTATGGAGGACCAAATCGGAAGATAGTAGGAGCAAGCCCATCTAATGCTTTGTAGGTTAGCAGTAAAACCTTGAAATCAGCCCTTGTGTCACGCACTGACCTTAGAGAGCCTTTTATGTCTCATTTTGGTTTGGTCTTGGTGTGATTTGGGTGGGCATTCTGTGTTTTATGTCTCGGTTTTTGTATGTCTATGTTTTGGCCGGGTATGGTTCTCAATCAGGGCCAGCTGTCTTTCGTTGTCTCTGATTGGGAATCATACTTAGGCAGCCTTTTCCCACCTGTGTTTGTGTGTGATTATTTTCTGTTTTGTGTTTCTGCACGGTACTGTAGTGACCTTAACCCAACACCTAGCAACCTCATACCTGGTCTATACTGAGTTTATACTGTAATGACCTTAACCAACACCTAGCAACCTCATAACCTGGTCTATACAGAGTTTATACTGTAGTGGCCTTAACCCAACACCTAGCAACCTCATAACCTGGTCTATACTGAGTTTATACTGTAGTGACCTTAACCCAACACTAGCAACCTCATAACTTGGTCTATACTGAGTTTATACTGTAATGACCTTAACCAACACCTAGCAACCTCATAACCTGGTCTATACTGAGTTTATACTGTAGTGACTTAACCAACACCTAGCAACCTCATAACCTGGTCTATACTGAGTTTATACTGTAGTGACCTTAACCCAACACCCTAGCAACCTCATAACCTGGTCTATACTGAGTTATACTGTAGTGACCTTAACCCAACACCTAGCAACCTCATAACCTGGTCTATACTGAGTTTATACTGTAATGACCTTAACCCAACACCTAGCAACCTCATAACCTGGTCTATACAGAGTTTATACTGTAGTGATCTTAACCCAACACTAGCAACCTCATAACCTGGTCTATACTGAATTTATACTGTAGTGACCTTAACCCAACACCCAGCAACCTCATAACCTGGTCTATACTGAGTTTATACTGTAGTGACCTTAACCCAACACCTAGCAACCTCATAACCTGGTCTATACTGAATTTATACTGTAGTGACCTTAACCGAACACCTAGCAACCTCATAACCTGGTCTATACTGAGTTTATACTGTAGTGACCTGAACCCAACACTTAGCAACCTCATAACCTGGTCTGGTCAGTTGATTGTGCGTCTGGTTCTCACAGACCCAGTTGATTGTGTGTCTGGTTCTCACAGACCCAGTTGATTGTGGGTCTGGTTCTCACAGACCCAGTTGATTGTGGGTCTGGTTCTCAAGACCCGTTGATTGTGCGTCTGGTTCTCACAGACCCAGTTGATTGTGCGTCTGGTTTCACAGACCCAGTTGATTGTGCGTCTGGTTCTCACAGACCCAGTTGATTGTGTCTGGTTCTCACAGACCCAGTTGATTGTGGGTCTGGTTCTCACAGACCCAGTTGATTGTGCGTCTGGTTCTCACAGACCCAGTTGATTGTGGTCTGGTTCTCACAGACCCAGTTGATTGTGCATCTGGTTCTACAGACCCAGTTGATTGTGCGTCTGGTTCTCACAGACCCAGTTGATTGTGCGTCTGGTTCCACAGACCCAGTTATTGTGTGTCTGGTTCCCACAGAACAGTATATTGCGCGTCTGGTTCTCACAGACCCAGTTGATTGCGAGTCTGGTTCTCACAGACCCAGTTGATTGTGCGTCTGGTTCTCACAGACCCAGTTGATTGTGAGTCTGGTTCTCACAGACCCAGTTGATTGTGCGTCTGGTTCTCACAGACCCAGTTGTTTTTCATAATGGTCCCTACATTGTTCCAGGTCTTCAATGGACCTGATGACCTTTGGGTGACCATAGCACAGTCCTCAATGCCAAATAACTTGACAATGACAATGAATTACTTATGAATAAACAAATATTAATAGACTATAATATATAGTGTACAAAGTATTAATAGATTAGTATTTCGTTATTTGTAAACATTTGTATAGCATTTCTAAACATTATAACCATTACAATTCTTAAGCATTTATAACAAATTCATTTAAAAATAATTTCTTGACATTTATAATGGTCTGTTCATGAGCATTGTTATAAAGTGTAACCATATAAATGGGTTCAACAACAAAGAGAACCAGGTGGTCCACTCACTGGTAGTAAGATGTCCCATCAACCCACTGCCAAACTCTCTCTTGTATATCTGTCATGAAGTAGTAAGATGTCCCATCAACCCACTGCCAAACTCCCTCTGTATATCTGTCATGAAATAGTAAGATGTCCCATCAACCCAGTGCCAAACTCCCTCTGTATATCTGTCATGAATTAGTAAGGTGTCCCATCAACCCACTGCCAAACTCTCTCTGTATATCTGTAATGAAGTAGTAAGATGTCCATCAACCCACTGCCTAAATCTCTCTGTATATCTGTCATGAAGTAGTAAGATGTCCCATCAACCCACTGCCAAACTCTCTCTGTATATCTGTCATGAAGTAGTAAGATGTCCCATCAACCCACTGCGCAAACTCTCTCTGTATATCTGTCATGAAGTAGTAAGATGTCCCATCAACCCACTGCCAAAATCTCTCTGTATATCTGTCATGAAGTAGTAAGATGTCCCATCAACCCACTGCCAAACTCTCTGTATATCTGTCATGAAGTAGTAAGATGTCCCATCAACCCACTGCCAAAATCTCTCTGTATATCTGCCATGAAGTAGTAAGATGTCCCATCAACCACTGCCAAACTCTCTCTGTATATCTGCCATGAAGTAGTAAGATGTCCATCAACCCACTCCAAACTCTCTCTGTATATCTGTCATGAATTAGTAAGATGTCCCTTCAACCCACTGCCAAACTCCCTCTGATAATATGTCATGAAGTAGTAAATGTCCCATCAACCCACTGCCAAACTCTCTCTGTATATCTGTCATGAAGTAGTAAGATGTCCCTTCAACCCACTGCCAAACTCCTCTGATAATATGTCATGAAGTAGTAAGATGTCCCATCACCCACTGCCAAACTCTTCTGATAATATGTCATGAAGTAGTAAGATGTCCCATCAACCCACTGCCAACTCTCTTGTATATCTGTCATGAAGTAGTAAGATGTCCATCAACCACTGCCAAAATAATCTCTGTATATCTGCCATGAAGTAGTAAGATGTCCCATCAACCCACTCCCAAACTTCCTCTGCATGGCTGTCATGAAGTCCCATCCAGACTTCCCTTCTCAAGCCATGGATAAATACCTGTCATTTGGGACAAGGAAAATATCACACATTTAATTAACAACCTTCACAACAGAACTACTTACAAAAAAAACATCTGCCACATTCAATCATATTCTATCCAATGCATTTAGTAATTGTCACAACTCACAAAAAGAAACATTTGATATGGGATACTGTTAGATGAATTTAGTTCTTATGTGTTCATTAACCAATTCAATTAAAACCCTCTGTCCATTTCTAAGAATTTGAAGGTTCCTATTTGCATAAAATGGACAGAGACCAGCCACCAAAATTAGCCAATAGCGTTTATTCTCGAGAGCTCTGTCATAATACCATGTACATTGGTTTATATACCTCACATTTCGTCATAAATGTCCCTCCTCCTCTCAGATACAATGGCAACATAGTTCACCAGTCTTCTCACACTGTCTGCCACCTGTTAAACAATCTACTACAAGCCCAAGGTCTCTCCCCTCCCTGGGTGGGGACAGAATGACCTGTAAGGAGCACAGTTTTCCAGCCGGTCTGACGATAGCTCCATTCGTTTCTAACAAGGAACAGAAAGTCCTTGTTCTAATTCTTGACTAAAACTACACACATTATATTCAGTATTATGATTATAATAAGATGCATACATTCATACAGTGACAGAGTAGTATTCTGTTTATTTATAGTTCTACGTTAAATGTACCCCTCATTTAGTCATTATTCATAAAAAAACCATAACAGATACATTGATATGATGTTAGGAATGGAGGTAGATACGTGGATTATGCCAGGGAAACAGGTTGCATGTAAATTTTATCTCCATTCTCCTGTAGTGTGCACTTTTTCACTTCCCTTCATGGATTTGAAAGGAAATGACTGGTCTATGGAAACTCCCTCCATGCCTACACCAATCCAATGGTTTTACATTTGTGGGGAGTAGTGACCGAGTTTTCACTTCAGGAGGGAGAGATGATGGAGACAAAACCATGGTCTATTTCCACTACCAACATCCTGCCACTAGGGGGCAGCAAGAGCCAGGTTTTTGGAGAATTGAGTCTCTCCTCACTCAGAATGAAATATAATACTTGAAATGTAATACAGCCATTAAACAACTAGATTCACTTGCTAAATAATATCTGCTTTTCAAAACAGTTGAAAGGAGTGGGAGTGGGCCTTTAAAATGTACACAGTAACATTCACTCTCTGTCTTAAAGTGGCAGAAAAGTGTCTAGTCCTTCTAGATTCCATGTTAATATTAGATAAAGTATAAAGGAAAGTATAAAACAGAGAGGTGTCTTGTCCTTCTAGATTCCATGTTAATATTAGATAAAGTATAAACAGAGAGGTGTCTTGTCCTTCTAGATTCCATGTTAATATTAGATAAAGTATGAAACAGAGAGGTGTCTTGTCCTTCTAGATTCCATGTTAATATTAGATAAAGTTATAAACAGAGAGGTGTCTTGTCCTTCTAGATTCCATGTTAATATTAATAAAGTATAAACAGAGAGGTGTCTTGTCCTTCTAGATTCCATGTTAATATTAGATAAAGTATAAACAGAGAGGTGTCTTGTCCTTCTAGAATTCCATGTTAATATTAAAGTATAAACAGAGAGGTGTCTTGTCCTTCTAGATTCCATGTTAATATCAGATAAAGTATGAAACAGAGAGGTGTCTGTCCTTCTAGATTCCATGTTAATATTAGATAAAGATAAAACAGAGAGGTGTCTGTCCTTCTAGATTCCATGTTAATATCAGATATAGTATAAAACAGAGAGGTGTCTTGTCCTTCTAGATTCCATGTTAATATTAGATAAAGTATAAAACAGAGAGGTGTCTTGTCCTTCTAGATTTCATGTTAATATTATATAAAGTATAAACAGAGAGGTGTCTTGTCCTTCTAGATTCCATGTTAATATTAGAAAAGTATAAAACAGAGAGGGTGTCTTGTCCTTCTAGATTCCATGTTAATATTATATAAAGTATAAACAGAGAGGTGTCTTGTCCTTCTAGATCCATGTTAATATTAGATAAGTATGAAACAGAGAGGTGTCTTGTCCTTCTAGATTCCATGTTAATATTAAAGTATAAACAAGAGAGTGTCTTGTCCTTCTAGATTCCATGGTTAATATCCAGAGAGGTGTCTTGTCCTTCTAGATTCCATGTTAATATTAGTCAAAAAGTATAAAACAGGGAGGTTGTCACGCCTGCTCCCTCCCTCCAGCACTCGAAGTCGCCGTTCTACCAATAACCGGTCCTGGCAACCCATATTGCATACAGATCATTGTGTACACCTGCTCCTAATCGTTAAGCACACCTGAACTTCACCACCCTGATTACTCTCCCTTCAAATAGCCCTCACAAAACTCAGTCATCACCCGTATTGGTTCTGTTTTCATGTCCAGATGCTGCTCTTGCTTTGTATCGCTCCATGTTTTGTAACTCTCTCCGTCATTATTAAACTCACCATCTGCACCTGCTTCCTGACTCCCTGCGTCTTGTTTTACAGAATTCTGCCTCAGAAATTATGGAAGCAGATTCCAGACGGTCGAGGAACAGGGTCATCTACTCCATCAACACCACGAATGACTGGTTCTGCCAGGTACGACCATGAAGGAGGTTCTCCGCTTTCTCCACTGCCTTGACACCACCAACGAGGTTCTCCATACCTCTGATGGAGGGCCTCCTACCACGGGTCGTCACAGTGAGCTAGCCTACCCAGCCGTCCGCCCAGGTCAGAGATGCCTGACTTTCCCTTTTGGAGAAGTATGACGGCATTCCATTGAAATGCTTCCTACTCCAGTGATCCCTGTATTTCGCCTATCAGACGGGAACCCCCACCACCGAGAAGTCCAATGTTGCCACTGTCATCTTCCTGCGTACCAGACGGGCGTTGGAGTGGGCTTTGGCCGTCTGGGTCAGAGGAGAGGAGGAGCTGGGTTCCTATGAGAGGTTCAGGGCGGTCTTCGACCATCCTCCAGAGGGGGAGGTGTGACTTTTCCAATTCCTGCAGGGTGCCCAGATGGCTGCGGAGTACGCCCTCATCTTTCGGACTGTGGCAGCCTCCAGGGGATGGCTGGGATGACAACATATCCTTGGACGCTCCTCATTGTGATGGCCATCAGTCTGGATATCCTTTTTCGGGATCGTCGGTGTCCACCTCGCCACTCACTTCCATCCTTCGCTTGTCCTGAGGCAGAGCCTGAACCCACGGAGATAGGGTCACACACCTCTCCGCAGCAGAGTGGCGTCACCGTACACTGCCTGGGCCCTGTCCCTATTGCGGCTAGGAGGGGCACCAGCTTCAGTGGTGTCCGGTGAGTCCTAACCCAGGGTCCACTGGAGCAGAGGGGTGGCCCCGTCACCTTCCGTCTCCCAAGGTAGGCGGGAGTATTCCATTATCATTTTCCTCCAAACCCTTTCTGGTTCCCATTTCACTGGCTGGCTGTCCCTCAAGTGTTGTCTCTACAGCTACGGTACCAAGGTGGACTTTATCGACAAGGCCCTCGCCTCCTCACTGAACTTACCTCAAAAKCCCTCTCCTATCATTTTCCTGTCCAAGCCCTGGATATGCGACCACTGGGATCCGGCACAATTACACACGTCACAGCACCACTCACCCTCACCGTGGGACCCAAGCACCAGGAAAGCCTCACCCGTTGTCGTGAAAATTGTCTCAAAAATATAACACTCTTACAAGAACTTGTGAATTCAATATAGGCTTTAATACAATGTAGCAGAAGCTGTGGTGGTCCTAGGAACAGCCGACCCTCAGCACTGGCTCTGCTTTTATACACATATGGCATATGTGTACATCCCATATGTAAATGAAGTTACTCCCCTTAGTCCTTCTGCCACCATTATCTTTTAGTCTGAGTTCTTTGCTTGTTCACGCCCACTAACGCTCATATCTGCTTTTGGTTAGGTTATATAATGGTGGCGGGACCCTTTTCACATCCTAAAAATAATGCATTGCATGCTTATGTTTCACCTGTTGGTCATCAGTCATTTTGCTACCATCCTCCTTCCTGTATCCTTCTGACCATAGTATGTCCAGCTGTCARAYATGTACGTATGGCCTTGGTTAATGTACTCTTTGGCATGTTACCCTTTCAGAAATAGAGTATGGCCTGGGTGTCATCTTCTCTTATTGCTTAGCTCCTACACCGTACACAGTCATCCTCTGCCTCTCATGGCTACAACTCCATAACCCCACCATCTCTTGTCAAAGATGACAATCACCGCCTGGGGACCAGGATCCCGGAGGARCTGCTTTCCCGCACCCTGTGGTTCCACGTTGGTGGAGGGTCCTGTGAGTGTCCATCAAGCGGTCCTCCCGTATCGCTGGCCCCGTGTTTAGGGACATAGATGTGCACATCTGTCAGGCTCTGGAGAAGGAACCTGCTCCTGCCACCTGCCCTACAGAGCACATCTACGTCCCCACAGGGGTGAGAGATCGGCTGTTGACCTGGGCACACATCACTCGCCACTGGACACCCAGGTATCATCCGTACCATCCAATAAATACTGGTGCCCCACCTTGGCTCAGGATGTCGCCCACTATGTCAACTCATGTTCCATATGAACTCAATCCAAATCTCCCGGCACGCTTCAGCAGGTAAACTACTTCCACTTCCCGTGCCTCAGCGGACTTGGGCACATCTGTCCATAGACTTTTAAATTACTTTTCYTAGACCTTTCTGATGATTTTTCCATTATGGTTGTTATTGGCAGATTCTCTAAGTCCTGCCATTTTAGCCCTCTCTCTGGTCTCACACCCGCTCTCCAGGTCGCTGAGATTCCAGCAGGTCTCCCGGGCAGTGCCTTTCCTGGGGACATCGTTTCCAACCGTGGTCCTCAATTCACGTCGCGGCTCTGGAAAGCCTTTATGAAGACGCAGGGGACCACGTTCAGCCTCACATTTGGGTACAGGCCTCAGTCTAACGGGCAGGTGGAGAGAACCAACAATGAGCTGGAGAGGTTTCTAAGGAGTCACTGCCAGTACCAGCAGGGGGAGTGGGCCCGGTTCCTTCCCTGGMAGGAAAAAGCCCAGCACTCACTTTGTCACTACTCCACCAGGCTGACTCCCTTCCAGTACATCCTGGGATATCAGTCGGCCCTGGCTCCGTGGACTCCGAGCCAGACCAAGGCCCCTGCAGTTGACGAGTGGTTCCGGCACACAGAGGAAGTGTGGAATGCCACCCACCTGAAGCTCCCGTGTAACATCCTGGTGATACCGTCTGGCTCTTTCCATCAGGAACCTCCTGCTTTGCCTGCCCTGCAGGAAGCTGAGCTGCTGGTTTGTGGGGCCCTTCTAGGTCCTCTGGAGGGTCAATGAGGTAACCTATCGTTTAAAACTCTCCACCAACTACTGGATTTCACCCTCCTTTCATGTMTCCCTCAGGCTGGTGGTTCCTGGTCCCCTGGCTAATGAGGTCCCCKGCAACACCCCTCCACCTCCCCTGGACATCGAGGGGACCCCCGCCTATGCTGTTAGGTCCCRCCTGGACTCCCGATGTCGTAGGTGTACAGTCCGGAGGAGCATTCTTGGGTGCCAGTGGCGGACATCCTGAACCTTAACATCATCCGGGATTTCGCTCCTCGCCGTCCACCTGCGGCTGGAGCCGCGCGTCYGGGGCAGGGGGTACTGTCACGCCTGCTCCCTCCGYCGCTCGACGTCGCACACCTGCTCCCCATCGTTAAGCACACCTGGACTTCAACACCACCCTGGTAGAGCCCTCAGTCATCAGGCAGTATTAATTCTGTTTTCATGTCCAGATGCTTCTCTTGTTTTGTAACTCTCCATGTCCGTTATTATTAAACTCACCATCTGCACCTGCTTCCTGCGTCTTTGTTAGAGGTGTCTTGTCCTTCTAGAGTCAATGTTACTATTAGATAAAGTAGGTGTCTTGTCCATGTTAGATAAAAACAGAGTAAGGAGAACAATGTACTAGACAAATGTCTTTAATCTAGGTTGAATGATTTATTGAATAAGCAGGAAATAAACAGTGTTTATGTACAGTTTGATGGAAGCACAAGAAGCAAACATACAATTTACCTTTAAACATTTARAGTGATTGCTTTACAGCAGCTATTGAATATTATACAACTTGTGTCAAATGTGTGCATTCATGCGCGCGTGTGCCTTTCTCTCCAACGTCTAGATCAGAGTACCATTCTACCAAAATATATCATCAGTCTTCTGACTATCATTAACAAACAGCAGAGAGTTCATGAATCAGCAGTGCAGAGAATGTAGCTATGAGAAGACTATTTCTCACAGATCCATTGTTGTGAAGAGGAACAATTATAGTCTCCCCACACTGCTTCGCCTGAGGAGCGGTGACTGAAAWACACACAGTTCTGGGATGTACTACCAACAGGCAGTCCACTCCCCCAATACCTGAAGTAGAAACAAGAGTTAGACCATCACAGAGAATCAGTCCTACTCCTTCYGTCATTGGGGTGCTACCCATTTTCAGCTCCCCTCTCTTTCTCTGTCAAACCAATCCAGACATAACTAAGTTTAACTGGTTGGTACTTCAAACCCATTGATAAATGTCTGTTTTTGTGGCACAGAAAACATTGGTAATACAAAGTCCCCCCCTTCTCCATCACCTGTTCCATATCACTGTTTATGATCACCAGGTGTGCTCCTCTCTCCAGACAGTCCTCTCTGCTCTCCTCCCAGGATTTCCCCCCAGTAGAGAGGTAGTAACAACTGCATCCACACTTCCTCCATCCTTGAGGACAGGACCCTATAACACATTACATTTCCTTGCTTTAGTCACAATCTTTTGATACCATTTTCAATTAAATATGTATGAAGAAAACAATTAACCTGATTTTGTTTACTTCCGTCAGTGTGTGTAAAAATAAACAAGTTGTGGGTGTGTCAAGGCTTGGCCACTCACTGGCCAATCAGAACATGCTCCATGGCTAAATACAGTGCATCTGGAAAGTATTCAGACCCCTTGACCTTTTCCACATTTTGTTACYTTACAGCCTTATTCAAAAATGTATTAAATACATGTTTTTCCTCATCAATCTACACAAAACCCCAGAATGACAAAGCGAAAACAGGTTTTTATAAATTTGAGCAAATMAATAAAAAATTAAAAAACAGAAATACCTTATTTACATAAGTATTCTGACCCTTTCCRATGTGACTCGAAATGGAGCTCAGGTGCATCCTGTTTCCATTGGTCGTCTTTGGGATGTTTCTACAACRTGATTGGAGTCCACCTGTAGTAAATGAAATTGATTGGACATTATTTMGAAGGGTAAACACCTGTCTATATAAGGTCCCACATTTGACAGTGCATGAAGGATAAAAAATTAAGRCATGAGGTCGAAGGAATTGTCAATAGAGCTCCGAGACAGGATTGTGTTGAAGCACAGATCTYGGGAAGGGTATCAAGAAGTTTCTGCATTATTGAAGGTTGAAGGTCCCCAAGAACACAGTGGCCTCCATCAATCTTAAAAGGAAGAAGTTTGGAACCACAAAGACTCTTCCWAGAGCTGGCCGCCTAGCCAAACTGAGCAATCGGTAGGTAAGGGTTGTGGTCAGGGAGGTGACCAAGAACCCGATAGTCACTCTGACAGAGCTCCAAAGTTCCTCTGTGGGGAGGGGAGAACCATACAGATGAAACCAAGATTGAACTCCTTGGCCTGAATGCCAYGCGTCACATCTGGAGAAAACCTTGCACAATCCCTACGGTGAAGCACGGTGGTGGCACAATCATGCTGTGAGGCTGTTTTTCAGCGGGAGGGACTGGGAGACTAGTCTGGATCGTGGGAAAGATGAACTCTTTGGCCTGAATATATATACGTATATACAGTTGAAGTCTGAAGTTTACATACACTTAGGTTGGAGTCATTAAAACTCGTTTTTCAACCATTCCACACATTTCTTGTTAACAAACTATAGTTTTGGCAAGTCGGTTAGAACATCTACTTTGTGCATGATACAAGTAATTTTTCCAACAGTTGTTTACAGACAGACTTTTTCACTTATAATTCACTGTATCACAATTCTAGTGGGTCAGAAGTTTACATACACTAAGTTGACTGTGCCTTTAAACAGCTTGGAAAAATGCAGAAAATTATATCATGGCTTTAGAACCTTCTGAAAGGCTAATTGACATCCTTTGAGTCAATTGGAGGTGTACCTGTGGTTGTATTTCAAGGCCTACCTTCACAACCAGTGCCTCTTTGCTTGACATCATGGGAAAATCAAAAGAAATCAGCCAAGACCTCAGAAAATAAATTGTAGACCTCCACAAGTCTGGTTCATCCTTGGGAGRAATTTCCAAACGCCTGAAGGAACCACGTTCATCTGTACAAACAATAGTACGCAAGAATAAACACCATGGGACCACGCAGCCGTCACACCGCTCAGGAAGGAGATGCCTTCTGTCTCCTAGAGATGAACGTACTTTGGTGCGAAAAGTGCAAATCAATCCCAGAACAAAAGCAAAGGAGCTTGTGAAGATGCTGGAGGAAACAGGTACAACACCAAGCTTTAACTTCCTGAATGATGTCTTGAGATGTTGCTTCAATATATCCACGAAATTTCCTCCTCAGATGCCATCTATTTTGTGAAGTGCACCCAGTCCTCCCCTGCAGCCCAAAGCACCCCCACAACATGATGCTCCACCCCTGTGCTTCACGGTATGGGATGGTGTCTCTTCAGCTTGCAAGTCTCCCCCTTTCTCCTCCAAACATAACTGACCGGTCATTATGCCAAACAGTTCTATTTTTGTTTCGCATCAGCACACTGCCCAGGCGTTTTTGGCGCCGGCCAGTGGCTTCTTCCATGCTGACGGCCTTGCAGCGCTCTATGTCGATGCAACTAGTTACGCCGTTTTACGTCTGGTATATAGATACCTTT
>NW_019943935.1:31810-32975 GCF_002910315.2 Salvelinus sp. IW2-2015
CATAGCCTGAAAGGCCGCTCAGCAAGGAAGAAGCCACTGCTCCAAAACCGCCTCTGGTCTGATGAAACAAAAATAGAACTGTTTGGCCATAATGACCATCATTATGTTTGGAGGAAAAAGGGGGAGACTTGCAAGCTGAAGAACACCATCCCAACCGTGAAGCACAGGGGTGGCAGCATCATGTTGTGGGGGTGCTTTGCTGCAGGAGGGACTGGTGCACTTCACAAAATAGATGGCATCATGAGGAGGAAAATTATGTGGATATATTGAAGCAACATCTCAAGACATCATTCAGGAAGTTAAAGCTTGGTCGCAAATGGGTCTTCCAAATGGACAAGAATACTTCCAAAGTTGTGGCAAAATGGCTTACGGACAACAAAGTCAAGGTATTGGAGTGGACATCATAAAGCCCTGACCTCAATTCTATAGAAAATGTGTGGGCATAACTGAAAAAGCGTGTGCGAGTAGGGAGGCCTACAAACCTGACTCAGTTACACCAGCTCTGTCAGGAGGAATGGGCCAAAATTCACCCAAATTATTGTGGGAAGCTTGTTGAAAGCTACCCAAAACGTTTGACGCAAGTTAAACAATTTAAAGGCAATGCTACCAAATACTAATTGATTGTATGTACACTGCTGACCCACTGGGAATGTCATCAAAGAAATAAAAGCTGAAATAAATCATTATCTATAATTTTTCTAACATTTCACATTCTTTAAATYAAGTAGTGATCCTAACTGACCTAAGACAGGGAKTTTTTACTAGGATTAAATGTCAGMAATTTTGAAAAACTGAGTTTAAATGTATTTGGCTTAGGTGTATGTAAACTTCCGACTTATATATYCTGATATACTGTACCAGTCAAAAGATCGAACACACCTACTATTTCTGGATTTTTCTTTAATTTTACATTGTAGAATAATGGTGAAGACATCAAAACTATGAAATCATCAAATCAAATCAAATGATTGTTATTTGTCACATACACATGGTTAGCAGATGTTAATGCGAGTGTAGCGAAATGCTTGTGCTTCTAGTTCCGACAATGCAGTAATAACCAACGAGTAATCTAACCAAACAATTCCACAACTACTACCTTATACACACAAGTGTAAAGGGATAAAGAATATGTACATACAGTTAACTTCTCACGAGTCACCAACCC
>NW_019943935.1:39229-55278 GCF_002910315.2 Salvelinus sp. IW2-2015
GTGTCATTTGTTACATAGTACTGTACCACTACAGTATACTCTATTTGGCAATCACGTAAAAATAACAGCTTTTTCCTATGAGCCATCTTCCCTTTAAAATAGTCAAAATGTAAATACACATAAGCTAGCTAAGATCTAAAGACGGCGACATTATTGGAAGCCCAAGGCAGTGTTGTTCAGTCATATCTAGATGGGGTACCATTTGACACTGTTTTGAAATCGATCTTCTCATTTCCTGTTTTGACCTCCTCTCAGGTTTTTGTCTGCCAAATGAGTTCTGTTATATCTTACAGAAATAATTCAAACAGTTTTAGAAACTTCAGAGTGTTTTCTATACAATAGTAATAATAATATGGCATGTATTACCTTCTGGGAGAGAGTAGGAGGAATTTTGTTTGGGCACGGCATTTGTTCAAAGTGGAAACACTGCCCCCTATCCCGATGAAGTTTTAACAGGTGTACCTTGTTAAATGTTAATTTGTGGAATTGATTTCCTTCTTAATGCGTTTGAGCCAATCAGTTGTGTTGTGACAAGGTAGGGGTGGTATTCATAGATATATTTTCAGGACTCTCCATTTTTCAATCATAGTGGTGGCTGCATCATGTTATGGCTATGTTGTGTAATTGTTAAGGACCTGGGAGTTTTTCAGGGTAAAAATAAACTAATGTAGCTAAGCACAGGCAAAATCTCAAAGGAAAACTTGGTTCCAGTCTGCTTTCCACCAGACACTGGGACCTTTCAGCAGTTCAGTAATCTAAAACACAAGGCCAGATCTACACTGGAGATGCTTACCAAGAAGACAGTGAATGTTCCTTGTGGCCAAATTAAAGTTTGAATTAAATCTGTTTGAAAATCTATGGCAAGTTTTGAAAATTACTGTCTTAACCTATGACCCCAACATCTTGACAGAGACTGACATTTTTTAAATAATAATGTGCATGTGGGACAGTAGCCTACATTAATTACAGTCTACGTTACATTATGATTGCAGTAATGTGTGTTTTAAGTCTAAACACCTCCATATTCTGTGTCAACATCAGGATATCTGTTACCTTATTTGGCTTAACACAAGGAACTAATGCACCACCGGAGGTGGGTTCGGACAGATGGTCACATGTAGTTAACTGGGCTGATCCAGAAAATGTGAGTTGTTAGGAAAACAACAGTATGTTTAACTTTACAGTCAAGCTCAAATCGAACTGAAATGTTCAAGTTCCAAAATGCTGCACAGACTTTTTCATTGTGAATTATTTTATTGTATTTTATCAAACAGGAACATTGCGTTGCTAGATGGGCAGAGTTTGAAATTTTGGGACTATCCCATTGGTTCCTGTGTACTGGGTGAGCTAAGTAAAAATTAAATAAAAAAGGAGTGAGGTCAAAGACAAAACTGATCCTAGATCAGCACTCTTACTGTAGGATGCTTTGTAAATACGGGCTTTGGTCACGTTTCCAAGGATGACACAACCCATCTACTGGTCAATTCTGATACTGCTATATTATATCTTTACTGATAAGGATACTTTTCTATCTATTAACTGAAGTGTTTTTACTGTGCTATGTCAAATTATAACTGACACAATTTAGAAGGAAAACACTGGAGTTACTAATAGTACATTAGAAGACTTAGTATTAGAGTATAGCTGACAAGTAAATTACATACCTGTATCACAGTATATACTGCAGATGTATTTCATCAGTAGAATGAACACATGGTACATACTACATGGAACAGAATGGAAGCAAACATAGAAAAAGTATGTTTTTTTTWAAATGGATGAATAACTGTAAATAGTTGAATGAAAACAGTGATGTTACACAGTTATATGCACACTATAATGTAACAAATATAGACCACAGTTAGTATAGTTAGACCACAGTCAGATTCTAGTTAGACCACAGCTAGAGCCTAGCTAGACAACAGTTAGCCTAGCTAGACAACAGTTAGCCTAGTTAGACAACAGTTAGTCTAGTTAGACCACAGTTAGTCTAGTTAGACCACAGTTAGTCTAGCTAGACTACAGTTCGTCTAGTTAGACCACAGTTAGAGCCTAGTTAGACCACAGCTAGTCTAGTTAAACCACAGTTAGTCTAGTTAAACCACAGTTTAGTTAGACCGCAGTTAGAGCCTAGTTAGAACACAGTTAGTCTATTTAGACCACAGTTAGTCTAGTTAGACCACAGTCAGAGTCTAGTTACACCACAGTTAGTCTATTTCGACCACAGTTAGTCTAGTTAGACCACATTTAGAGTCCAGTTAGACCAAAGTTAGTATAGATAGACCACAGTTAGTCTAGTTAGACTTCGGTTAGAGTCCAGTTAGAGCACAGCTAGTGCCTAGTGAGAACACAGTTACTTTAGTTCGACAACAGTTAGTCTAGTTAAACCAAAGTCTAGTTACACCACAGTTAGCCTAGTTAGACCACAGTTAGTCTAGTTAAACCACAGTTAGTCTAGTTAGACCATAGTAAGAGTCTAGTTAGACCATAGTAAGAGTCTAGTTAGACCACAGTTAGAGCCTAGTTAGACCATAGTAAGAGTCTAGTTAGATCACAGTTAGTCTAGTTAGACCACAGTTAGTCTAGTTAGACCACAGTTAGAACCAAGTTACACCACAGTTAGTCTAGTTAGACCACAGTTAGAGCCTAATTAGACCACAGTAAGAGTCTAGTTAGATCACAGTTAGTCTAGTTAGATCACAGTTAGTCTAGTTAGATCACAGTTAGTCTAGTTACACCACAGTTAGAGCCTAATTAGACCACAGTAAGAGTCTAGTTAGATCACAGTTAGAGCCTAATTAGACCACAGTTAGTCTAGTTAGACCACAGTTAGAGTCTAGTTAGACCACAGTTAGAACCAAGTTACACCACAGTTAGTCTAGTTAGACCACAGTTAGTCTAGTTAGACCACAGTTAGAACCAAGTTACACCACAGTTAGTCTAGTTACACCACAGTTAGTCTAGTTAGACCACAGTTAYAGTCTAGTTAGACCACAGTTASAACCAAGTTACACCACAGTTAGTCTAGTTAGACCACAGTTAGTCTAGTTAGACCACAGTTAGAACCAAGTTACACCACAGTTAGTCTAGTTACACCACAGTTAGTCTAGTTAGACCACAGTTAGTCTAGTTAGACCACAGTTAAAGTCTAGTTAGACCACAGTTAAAACCAAGTTACACCACAGTTAGTCTAGTTAGACCACAGTTAGTCTAGTTAGACCACAGTTAGAACCAAGTTACACCACAGTTAGTCTAGTTACACCACAGTTAGTCTAGTTAGACCACAGTTAGTCTAGTTAGACCACAGTTAAAGTCTAGTTAGACCACAGTTAGTCTAGTTAGTCCACAGAATCTAGTTAGACCACAGTCTACTTAGGCCACAGTTAGAGTCTAGTTAGTTAAGCTACAGTTAGTCAGGTCACAGTTAGAGTCTAGTTAGTTAAGCTACAGTTAGTCAGGTCACAGTTAGAGTGTAGTTAGTTAAGCTACAGTTAGTCAGGTCACAGTTAGAGTCTAGTTAGACCACAGTTAGAGTCTAGTTAGACCACAGCTCCACTGCCCTGGGCCTGATGAATGGTGGACAAACTTCACATAGCATTGGTCTCTTGAAAGACATCAAATAAATAGTTTAATTTGGTTACAAAAAAAACAAAAAACATCTTAACTCCCACAGGGATATCCAGTGCAACTCCATTAGAGTCCAAGTTAGAGCAGTGGTTCCCAAACTTGGCATCGGGACCCTATGTGGGGTCRCCTAAAACTGAAATGAGAAAATCTGTAATCTTATCAAACAAATTAATTAATAACTTGTTTWCTATTCAAATGGGTATAGAATACAACTTGTTAGTGTAAACTAAGGTCAAGTCATTATTATGTGTTGGGACAGCCTGCAGGACCTAACATTGAGAGAATATTTACTGTGCTTTCTCACKCATRCAGTGTTGTTTAACACATGATCCATCCTTCCAACTCTTCAATGGGACTGCACCAAKAATGCAGTGTAATTCTGGTAGGGGAGGCCTGTGGGAGAGAGTAAAAAMAAATAACAAAATGCGACTTGGCTAAAAGGTCATTTAAAAAGCAGCARTTATTAAGTGCTGATTGCTCCAGACAAACGACTCTCTCTTCTTAATTTCACTTTCATTCTCGCTCTTKCTTTCTTTTTCTCCCTCMCTCTCTCTGCCTCACTCACTCTGTCTCTCTCTCTCAGGTGATAAAAASAGAGGCTGATGTAAAAGGAAGCTAAARTCATTAGTAGTGATGATGTCACAAAGACAGCGTTTCCCACTTGCAACTGGACATTCACTGCAGATAGGCTGGTTTGAAAAGGTCCCTTGTTTTGTGCTCACAAGTAGTTCAATATATAAAGAATAGGGTGCTATTTAGAATGCAGACTGAGTCAGTGGTTACCATGTCAACCCAAACTCTATCTTCCATAATCATACGGCAGACTSATTTCTCTATGCATGTTATTACAGACAGACAGGGAGGCAGACATTTATCCTAATCCTAGTCCACTCAATGCCCTATACAAGACACTACTTATACACACTGAGTGGACAAAACATTAAGAACACCTGCTCTTTCAATGACATAGACTGACCGGGTGAATCCAGGTGAAGCTATGGTCCCTTATTGATGCCACTTGAAGGGGAGGAGACAGGTTAAAGAAGGATTTTAAAGCTTTGAGACAATTGAGACATGGATTGTGTATGTGTGCCATTCAGAGGGTGAATGGGCAAGACTAAAGATTGAAGTGCRTTTGAATGGGGTATGGTAGTAGGTTCCAGGCGCACCGGTTTGAATGMGTCAYGAACTGAACGTTGCTGMGTTTTTCACGCTCAACAGTTCCCCGCGTGTATCAAGAATGGTCCACCACCCAGAGGACATCCAGCCAACTTGACACAACTATGGGAAGCATTGAAGTCTGTACTTTGTCAAGGTTTTTCTAAGGTGGCCGTGGCGTACTGTCGATTTAGGGCCAGATAGCAATGCATRTTCCWTTGTGCTTGTGTTTCCCAATAGGTAATATAGTTTTGTTTTGACTGTGTTGTAATTTGSTTTATTCTGATTGTTTGGATTTTCTGGTCCTGAGGCTTCAGTGTGTTAGTAGAACAGGTTTGTGAACTCAGCCCCAGGACCAGCTGGATGAGGGGACTGAGGCTTCCAGTGTGTTAGTAGAACAGGTTTGGTGAACTCAGCCCCCAGGACCAGCTGGATGAGGGGGCTGAGGCGTCAGTGTGTTAGTAGAACAGGTTTGTGAACTCAGCCCCAGGACCAGTCTGGATGAGGGGACTGAGGTTCGTGTGTTAGTAGAAACAGGTTTGTGAACTCAGCCCAGGACCAGCTGGATGAGGGGCTGAGGCGTCAGTGTGTTAGTAGAACAGGTTTGTGAACTCAGCCCCAGGACCAGCTGGATGAGGGGGCTGAGGCTCAGTGTGTTAGTAGAACAGGTTTGTGAACTCAGCCCCAGGACCAGCTGGATGAGGGGACTGAGGCTTCAGTGTGTTAGTAGAACAGGTTTGTGAACTCAAAACTGAATTGCTATTTTTTTTGTTTTATTATTAGTGGATATTGGCCTAATTCTGCCCTGCATGCATTATTTGTCGTTATAATCTTTACATGTAGGGGCATCTTACAGATCTCTCTCTCTCTCTCTCTCGCTCTCTCTCATTTGCTTTATTGGCGTTTCGTATATTGGAGATTAAGTGATAGTGATACACTGACATTGTAAGATCTGGAGTGAGTCAGCAATGTAGTCTGGCAGCAACTCAACCCAGGATTTACAAGAAATTGCATGACTGACTAGAAAGGGAACGCCTTCAAGATAAGGGTGACCAATCACTTTGTGTAGTACAACACCCTGCATCTCTATAAAGCGTCAGCTGCATCTCCGCTTGTAGACATACGCTTCTAGATACCCAACTCAACAGGCAAAGGTAAGGACGTCTATAAAATTACACTTACAAGGAAAAATCCTGAACCACATTCTTGTTGCATGTTTTGGTATTACAAATGGGTGTTCTTTCCAAATTGACATTCAAAAAGGAAGTGTGCCAAAGTTTAATCTGTGAATAATTTAGAAAGACTGCATATGCAATTTATTTTATACAACCTTCTATAATATGTTTATTGTAACAATAGTAACTAATGACTACGTCATTAGTAAATATAGGCATTATGATGTAGGCATTATGATATAGTCATTATGATGTAGGCATGATGATGTAGGCATTATGATGTAGGCATTATGATGTAGGCATTACGATCTAGGCATTATGATGTAGTCCTTACGATCTAGGCATTACGATGTAGGCATGATGATGTAGACATGATGAAGTAGACATGATGATGTAGGCATTACGATCTAGGCATTACGATCTAGGCATTATGATGTAGGTATTATGATGTAGGCATTATGATGAGGTATTATAATGTAGACATTATGATGTAGGCATTATGCACATTCCTAAAGCGGGACAAATATGGACTTAAATATTTAATACACATTCTGCACTTCTAATGATGTCTGGCAATGAATTCAATCATTTGAAGCCTGGAGTATTAAAGCTCTCTTASCCCTTCAGTGCTAGAATCATTCATTGAAACAAAAACAATAATCTGCATAGCTGATATMTTGGTGCTGTCYGAGGTGTGTAACTGCYTTGAAGCTGTCAWATCAGTGAGGTATACCTTATAGCCTACCTCAGCCAGTGAAGTTATTTTTATTGGACTAGGCTTGGAAAAAAATGGACTCCAATTAAGCKCTCTTTTTGTTTGTGAAGTCAAATTAAAATYAAGATGATTGTTGACATGAATTACTCGACTGGTGTATGTTTTCTCTATCTGTTGCTATGRGCCACTTATATAACAAGTTAGCTATATTTTCAGCACCAGGCGCTGTTCACCTGCCATTGAATGCGCTGCGYTTGCAGCTTTACGTTTCAGCACCACAAAATGGTCCCCTGCCTGCTTTATTAGTTGACTGTCTRCTGCATTCTCTCTCCACATGTTAAAATGTATTTGAGTATACCAGAAGTACATTAATTTCTAATGGTACGCATTGCGTTGCAGTTGCAGTTRGTTCTGTGTGGGGCAAACTCCCCCCAATATTTTMTAGATGCATGCCAGCAAAGCCACTACACAACAAAACACAACATTAAACAATACATTAATTGCACTATAACTGTGACAAACGGTGCCCACAAACTGTTAGAGCCTACACAAAGCCGTCCCAACAGCAGAGTCCCAACAGCAGTCCCAACACTTTACCACTGCTACACCTGACTATCAAGACATTAATGAGCGAGCTAAGACCGACATATAACTATTTGTCCAGCACTTTTTAAATGTACAGCGACAGAATTTAGAACATGGGCCGTTCTTACAGTTTTCTCCCTGTACAAGTCAGAACCGTAGTTTAAATAAAGGGGTTCATATAAACAGGCGATGAAAGCTCTTACAATATTCTATGATGACATTTCTCTAAAACAGGCTATAGGCTACATGTGAACCACCAAGTCAGAACAGTAAGCTAAGTTATGAGGGGGAAAGGGACCAAATTATTAGGGTGAGGCACATGGGCTWCTAACAGCTTACTACACAACATACACTTAGTATCACTTTCTTAGCTACAGTATACATATCTCCCTGGCATATTACATCATTTATGCAGCAGCAWACAAMACATTTTTGGACTCACYATGTGCTGTGCTCACTTGAACAGGAAGGTGGCGCGGCGGTCCTACTTGTGGGCTTTAGAAAGAGGCCCGATTTGGAATTCCGAGTTAGATGACCATTCAAATTAATTTTCCATATTTTCCAGTCGAATCAAGTTTTATCCGAGTTCCCAGTTGTCTTGAACTCACTGCAGTCTGAGATTTCCCAGTTCTGAGTTTCCAGTTGTTTTGAACGAGGCAGACTAGCATGGCAATGTATTAGACTTTTCTGGCCCATGGCGTTTTTTTGTGATATCCAAATGATAGCCCCTTTTTCTTGATATCCAATTGCTAGTTACGACCTTGTCTCATCGCTGCAACTCCCCTACGGACTCGGCGAAGGTCGATAACCAAGCTGCACTGCTTCTTGACTCACTGCTCACTTCATCTGGAAGCCAGCCGCACCAATATGTCGGAGGAAACAGTCGACCTGACGACCGAAGCCAGCTTACAGGAGCATGCCCCGCCACAAGAGTTGCTAGAGCATGATGAGGACATCCCGGCCGGCCAAACCCTCCCCTAACCCAGACGACGCTGGGCCAATTGTGCGACTTCTCATGGGTCTCCTGGTCACAGCCGACTGTAACAGCCTGAGATCAAACCCGGGGCGGCAGTGGCGCCTTAGCACTCATTGTTGAATTTGCGATTTCCAACTTGTTGTGTAATGTTTATGTCCAATGGCCGATGAGCAGTGATACGTTTTATCTATAATTTCTCTTCATATGACAAGAATTGAAAAGGAATTACCAGTAGATTGCCGATTTGATGCATGATCATGACTGCTTGTCTAGCTCGTTAGTTAAGGTTTTGAAAGTATGAAGTTGACATGATTAGTCCAATCAAAGCTACCGTAGATGTAAAGGGATTTTGGTAATTTTATCTGTGGCCAATGACCTTGAGCCTTCATGGATGGGCAGCACCCAAGGGGCTTGAATTTTCGAGCTCTACCCGATTTAGGGGTGACGTAGTGTCCCCATGAGTGACAGAACACTGAGCAAATCACGGCGCAACTAGAGAACATTACCAACCCCTAAGCTCTGTATTTTCCATACACGTATTAATGCCAAAATAATAAAATACAGAACAGACAAAAAAAAGTATAAATGTGTCGCCACCGGTGCTGCATAAGTTGGATTCATCGAACGTATGCATCAAACTGTATGTGTAGACGGCTTGACAGAAATGGTAGCAGAAGGTGAATGTTGAACTTTTGTTGCACACATATCCAGATGATGCTGCGTACCATTTTGCGCAATGACGCTGTCGGGTGATCAAGGCGTAAACGCAGCTGTCTGGTATCAAACTCGTTTGACACAGTGGTCACATTCCCCTGCTCAGACGTTGCATGCGTCAACCAATGGTTGCATGCCACGTCATCGACTGTACCGTCAAGCGCCAGATTGCTGTAACATATAATGTGGTTAGCTGATACTTAAAATACCTATCCAGGCATTGTAAGGTCTGGCATGTGTCAGCAACGTCTGGGCAGTGGAACGTGGCCAGTAACAACAGGAGATCAACTAATCTGCTGGTTTATTCTTGTTTTTTTTTGGATGCAAGCAGGTTTGTTTTAATAGGCAGGTGCATGTAATCTCCCATTAGTAGCGTTTTAAGAAATCGGTTCATAACATTAAGCTGCATGTTAAGTTCTGCCTGTTGCTTGCAATTGGCCAACTATCTCTATATACTGTACTAACAACAATAATCCACATAATAACATTCAGAATTCATAGTCAATAARGTAATGAGAAGTAAAAATCAACAAGGAAACATTTTTTGTTTGTTTTTCAAACTTCAACAACATACAAAAATGGCTTGTGGAATAGATATCCCCTTTTTTTACAGAAAAATAAGAATGGACAGATGATTATACTAATAATAGTAATGCTAGCAACGGTTATCAAAACGTATAAAAGGTTAGAAAAAAATCCAGTTCGGATAAATGTAACAGCTGTATAAAGAATGAGATACTCAAAGCTTTTAGAATTGAAAAAATCCATTAAATATTGACTGAACTATAGCACAAACAATTGTATAATGATGGACAGAAAGTAAACGTAATTCACCAGTTTTGGTGGGAATTCAGGTTTAGACTTTGTCAAATATTTAAAAAAAAAAGCATATTTGAAACAACCCATGCTAACATTTTTATACCATACAGTGCCTTCAGAAACTATTCATACCCCTTGACTYATTCCACATGTTGTTGTGTTAATGTATATCCTGAATTCAAACAATACCCAGAATACCCCACAACAACAAAGAGAAACCATGTTTTTAGACATTTTTGTTAATTTATTGAAAATGAAACACAGAAATATCTCATTTACACAGGTCTTCACACCCCTGAATCAATCACCTTTGCCAGCGATTACAGCGGTGACTTTCTGGATAAGTCTAAGAGCTTTGCACTCCTGGATTCTTCAAGCTCTGCCACGTTGATTGTTGATCATTGCTAGATAGCCATTTTCAAGTCTTGCCATACATTTTCCAGCCTATTTAAGTCAACACTGTAACGAGGCCACTCAGGAATAATTAATGTAATCTTGGTAAYCAACTCCGGTGTATATTTGGAATTATGTTTTAGGTTATTGTCCTGGTGAAAGGTGGAGTTTTTTCAGTTTTGGAAAGCAGACTGAACCAAGTTTCCCTCTAMAGTTTTGCCTTTGCATAGCTCTGATCCATTTATTTTTATCATAAAAATCTCCCTAGACCTTGCCAATGACAAGCATACCCATAACATGATGCAGCCACCACCATGCTTGAAAATATGAAGAGTGGTACTCAGTGATGTGTTGGATTTGCCCCAAACATTTCGCTTTGTATTTAGGAGACAAAGATAATTTCTTCGCCACATTTTTTGCACTTTTACTTTAYTGCATGTTTTGTAATATTTTTATTCTGTACAGGCTTCCTTCTAGGCACTCTGTCATTTTGGTTAGTGTTGTTGTGTAACTATAATGTTGTTTATCCATCCTCCATTGTCTCCTATCACAGCCATTAAACTGAACATTTAAGTCACCATTGGCCTCATTGTGTAATCCCTGAGTGGTTTCCTTACACTCCGGCAACTGAGTTAGGAAGTACGCCTGTGTCTTTGTAGTGACTGGGTGTATTGATACACCATCCAAAGTGTAATTAATAATTTCACCATGCTCAAAGGGATATTCATTGTCTACTTTTGAAAATGTTTACACATCTACCAATACGTGCCTTTCTCTGCTGAGGCATTGAACAACTTATGGTCTTTCCATTTGAATCTGTATTTGAAATMTACTGCTSGARAGYGGGCCTTTACAGATAATTATAGGTGTGGGGAACAGAGATGAGGTAGTCATTCAAAAATCATTTGAAACATTATTACTGCACAGTCCATGCAACTTCTGTGACTGGTTAAGAAAATGTTTACGCTTGAACTTATTCAGGCTTGTCATAACAAAGGGGTTGAGTACTTTTAATTTTTTATTAATTTGTTAACATTTCTAAAAACATTTTTCCACTGTGACATTATGTGGTATTGTGTGTAGGCCAGTGACACAAAATCGTAATTGAATCCATTTTAAATACATCCTCAAGGCATTGCATGCCTATTTATGTGTTCTGATAATACTGTATATTGATAGAACATAACCTTAGAAAATAACAACTCATTTGTATATTGACTAAAGCATGAATTTACCCTCTATCCAACCAGCATCTCTCTAATGCTGTTGGCCCATAGAAACGCATTGAATAACACATGAAACAACAGATTGAAAGGCAGTTTTGTGGTGAAGTGTCCTATATCAGAGAGATATGAGAAATATCAGGGAAGTTTGTATTCAACCCCTTATTTTAGAAACTGGTACTGGGGACCCTCATACGAGTTTTGTGAGGCTTGTGGGCGTCCTACAGCAGAACAACCCACAGTCACATGTTCATGGAGTGGGGGTCATATTAATGTGTAACCCAAACTGCTGCAGATGCGGAAGGTGACATCAGCGGATGCGGTGGATTGAGATGCATCCAATGCAAAACCCCCAGATTTCTCTAGTTTAAACTGATGGATTTTGATGGGATTTTTGTATTATGCTAATTAGATTTCCGCAGGGGACGCATACATCGACTCTTTAAGAATCAACAAAATAAGATCTACAAAATAAAGAAAACTACAAATCCTGGAATTAAATGTACAGAACGCAAAACAGACGTAATTAAACTAGTCTCTTAAAATAAACAAAACCCCATGTTTCCCCCGTGGCAAAAGTCAGAACAAACAAAAAGGAATAATGGTGGTTGCAGTCACTCCTTCTAGATTTCTTCCAAGGTCATAGAAAAAGAAAGTTTCAGCCCTCCAGAGGGGGGCCATTCTCCCTGGTGGTATCAATCCCCTCCACCAGCACAGCGACTGTCTCCTCCCACCAGCTTCACACCAGGCCCTGAGAAAAGAAAAGAGAGAGACAGTTATCTTTCTTATTGAACACATGTGGGATAATAAAGCTGGCTACTATTGAACTGCTATAATCACTGTAGATTTATACTCTACCTACCTGGTGGACTGACGCTTTGAGCCTGGAGATCTGAGGAGAAAGAGAGAGAGACACAAAAAAAGGAGAATGAGAGAGACCGAAAGGAGAGAGAAAGAAGAGGAGAAATAGACAGAGAGAAAGAGAGAAAGAGAGGAGAAAGAGAGATATACAGGAGAGAGAGGCAAGAAAAGGGCAACCAGTGAAGAACAAACACCATTGTAAACCCATATTTATGTTTATTTATTTTCCCTTTTGTACTTTAACTATTTGCACATCGTTACAACACTGTATATAGACATGATATGACATTTGAAATGTCTCTATTCCTTTGGAACTTTTGTGAGTATAATGTTTACTGTAAATGTGTTCTTGTTTATTTCACGTTTATTTATTATCTATTTCACTTGCTTTGGCAATGTTAACATATGTTTCCCATGCCAAAAAAGCTCTTAACTTGATCTGAATTGAGAGGGAGAGAAAGAGGAGCAAGAGAGAGGAGAAAGAGAGAGRATCGACAGACACAGAGGAGAAAGAGAGAAGGGGGAAAAGAGAGACAGAAGAGAAATTAACATCAACATGACCTTTCATGATGTGATGATGAAGATATAGTCTAATCATTGGTGTGGTTCAACAACAGCCATGTTTGCACACATTCCCCTTTGATGGAAATGTGAACCTCTCTTTGCTTATGAGTTTGTATCTAATTTAATGCATTTGCTTTTGTCTGTTAACAGACTGCGGATTTTTTTTGTTAAATGTTCATTTACATAGGTTGGGCTTCCATAGTTGGACTCCTAGTTTCACATTCTTTTTCTATTAGGGTTAGAATTAAGGGTTAGTGGTTTGGGGTTAAGGCTAAGGTAAGGGTTAAAGTTAGGGTTAGGTTAAAGGTTAGGGTTAGGTTTAGGGTTAGGCAAAATAGGATAATTAAATTGCAATCAATTGTTTGGTCCCCAGAAGGATAGTAAAACAAATATGTTTGTGTGTACGTGTGTGATCAAAACTTGACGTTCAGTTGAGATATGTACTGTATGTATACAGTACATTCTATTTACTTGTTGATTGTGAATTTAGGATTATGAATATCATATAGATTTAATGATCAGTTAAACAATTCCGGGGATGTGAATTGTAAATCGATCTACCTTGCAAATGTGATAAGGTTTCTTACATTGTTTTCAGTATAAAAGATCCCGTACCCTTGGCACTGAAAAGCACACACACTGATGTACCCAGAGGCCTTGTCTTGACACGGTGCGCTATGCACATCAGCCAGTAGAGGACAGTATTTACCTCAACAAGCTAAATTAATGATTGGCAGACAAAGCTTAGACTAGTGGACTCGTGTTCCTGGAGGGACGCAGGCTTCACCGTAGTGCTGATTTCCTTTATTTTGGGTGATTGATTGATTGGTGGTATATTGGCTAAAGAGTAATCCAGGTCTGAATCAATCCCTGAMTAGAGGAAGATGTTGATCATTATGATGTACTGTTACTATGGGAAACCTTTTCTCCGTATCAGCAGTGGTGTTGCTGTTGTTAGTCATGTTCACACTAGATAAGCATGAAATAAGTGTTTCCTGTCTGTGTGTGTGTGTGGTCTGCTTCTGAGTTTGAGGGTACACTATGTAAATGTTATTTCTCAGACGAACAGAGGAGGAGCTGTGAAACTACCGTGACAATACTAGTATAAAACAGCCATGAATACAGATACAGCATCTTAAAGAAGCTTCATCTAAACACAAGGTCATTTCTATTCCATGTGTGTCTGACACAGGGTTTCCATTGCTCCCCACAGACACGTTTGTTTGCAGCCCTTAACTCCAGAGGAGGACAACCCTCCTCTTGGAAAGCTACTGTGTTCCAGCCCCCCCCCATGCTCAAACACACCTGATTCAACATACAGTGACAGAATCCTGATTACATTTGAGTAATTTAGCTGAAACTCTTATCCAGAGCCATTCGGGGTATGCGCCTTGCTCAAGGGCACAGGCAGATTTTTCATCTAGTCGGCTCCGGGATTCAAACCAGCAACTTTTCAGTTACTGGCCCAACCCTCTTAACCACTAAGCTACCTGCCAAATAATTGAATTGGATGTGTCGAAGCAGGGCTGCAGTAAAACCCTGCACCCACATACTGTTGCTCTCCAAGAGGACAATTTGCTACCCCTGTTTAACACAGTCATCAATAATGCCATAATGTTACTGTGTTTTCTCTGTTCCCCTTTATGTCTGCGGTTGATTTGAATGAAGATGGCGATCGTTACAGTGTGGACATTTCTTCTGTTGACCTCTGGTGTGGCCGGAGAGATGGTAAGCTGAGTTAAATGATCTTTTGGGTTTGTGTATGCGTGTGCCTGTCTGTGTGTGTGTGTGTGGTGTGTGTGTGTGTGAGGGTGAAAAGGGACTAAATTGAGCCTAATGTAGCTACTGATATAGATGTAGAATCTTAATTTGATCTCTCTTTTGTTGGTAAGAATTTTCCTGTTCAGCAGGAAATCCAAACTTGTAGGAAATCCAAACTTGTAGTGTATTGGAGGTAGTGTAGTCTATTCGAATAATTAAAAAGGATTCTAAAGATAGTAATTTCACTTTAAAATGTCATACTTAATTTGCCCTAACACAAAATGTATCAACCCMTACAACATTTTTTCCATTCATTATAATCCACATAATAATCTACATTTCCTGCTGCTCTGGGATAATTTTCCTGCTGTAGCAAACTAGCTCAAATTAAGATCCCACACATACGGTACAGTGCCTTTGGAAAGTATTCAGATCCCCTAACTTTTTCCACATTTTGTTACAGCCTTATTCTAACATGGATTCAATACACACTACCCCATAATTACAAAGCGAAAACAGGTTTTTAGACATTTTTGCAAATATATTAAAAATAAAAAACAGATACCTCATTTACAGACTAGAGGTATTCAGACTCTTTGCTATGAGACACGAAATTGTGCTCAGATGCATCTTGTTTCCATTGATCATCTTTGAGATTGACAGTGCATGTCAGAGCAAAACCAAAGCCATGAGGCTGAAGGAATTGTCCGTATTGTCCGGATTGTGTCGAGGCACAGATCTGGGGAAGGTTACAAAACAACTTTCTGCAGCATTGAAGGTCCCCAAGAACAGTGTCCTCCATCATTCTATAATGGAAGAAGTTTGGAACCACCAAGACTCTACCTAGAGCTGCCCGCCTGGCCAAACTGAGCAATCAGGGGAGAAGGGCCTTGGTCAGGAGGTGACCAAGAACCCGATAGTCACTCTGACAGAGCTCTAGAGTTCCTCTGTGGAGATGGGAGAACCTTCCAGAAGGACAACCATCTCTCCATCACTCCACCAATCAGGCCTTTATGGTAGAGTGGCCAGYCGGAAGCCACTCCTCAGTAAAAGGCACATGACTGCCCACTTGGAGTTTGCCAAAAGGCACCTAAAGACTCTCACACCATGAGAAACAAGATTCTCTAGTCTGAGGAAACCAAGATTGAACTCTTTAGCCTGAATGTCCAAGCGTCACGTCTGGAGGAAACCTGGCACCATTCCTACGGTGAAGCATGGTGGTGGCAGCATCATGCTGTGGGCTGTTTTTCAGTGGCTGGGACTGGAAGACTAGTCAGATTGGAGGCAAAGATGTAAGTACAGAGAGATCATTGATGAAAACCTGCTCCAGAGCCGCTCAGGACCTCAGACTGGGGCGAAGATTCACCTTCCAACAGGACAACGACCCTAAGCACAACAGCCAGACAATGCAGGAGTGGCTTCGGGACAAGTCTTGAGTGTCCTTGAGTTGCCCACCAGAGCCCAGACTGAACCGATCG